>NC_142088.1:4603442-4754836 GCF_054644295.1 Miniopterus natalensis | reverse complement strand
CTGATTCTGAAGTGAGCCCCCGGAGGGATCCATTGCTCTTGACTTCAGGGAATTACCACCTTCTTGTAGCCTCACCTGCTCTCTGAATTTCCTCACACCCAGGTTCAACCCAATTCAACCCAGTGTATTGATCTGAGCTTCCCTTCGATGCCCCCGAGCTGTGTGACTTTGGAAAGTCATTTAACTTTGAACCTCAGCTTCTCTGCAGAAAGAGAATCAGCAAGGTCTTTTAGGCTCGAGAATCTCCAAAATATTTCCCGTCATTTCACAATTCACGTCAGGCCTGACCTTGTGTGGAGATTCCTCCTCGCCAGGTCTACCCTAAACCCTCTCCCGGGGCCGGGGTCACCCCTGACTCAGGGGCTGCCGGGGGAATACTCACCACCTCGCGGTGCACTGACGGCCGAAGCAGAGTCTTCTCACGTGAACAGATTTCATGTTGGAGTCAAAATGTGAAGCTTAAGGCTGTCTTTTTAAAATGTTTTTTCTCTCCCACCCTAAAAGGAAAATCACACTGTTGACTTGGACAAAGACTCATAATCTCCCAACTGAGCCAGTGGTTTGGGGTTCGAAACGTAGTCTGCTGTGGCTGGCCTAATGAAACCGAGAAAAATGTGGTTTTCCAGACAGCCGTTTCATGGTTAGGGGAAATGCTTTTGCCAAATGCAAGGGTTCTTATCGAAGTTGGGGATCCCCAGCCCCTTCCCGCAGTGGGGGAAGGCAGGTTGGGGAAGAGGTGGAAGCTAGTCTCTGAAGGTAATCTGGGGGGAAAGCTGAGATGGTAAGAGGCCTTGGGCTTTCCATGGACCCCCAAGTCTTCAAGAAAGTTACCTAAAACACAAAATGCATGGTGAAGCAGTGCTTTGGGTTTGGTTTTTGGCTTTCAGTTTTTCTGGTATGTGGAAACCAGTGACAGGGCTGAGCACCACAGCCAGGGTTTCTTAGAGCGAATGGATAGCTCTCGGGGGACCCAGGATACACCAGCAGGGAGGTGCCTGAAGGAGGCACTCCAGTTGCAGAATCGTGAGGGACCAGGTTGTCATGGGCTCCACGGCCAGGCTTAACCCAGGTTCTCCGGGGGTCTGACAGCTGCCCCCTGCCCATCCCAGTAGCTAGGGAAGGAGGACAGCAGCCTGGGCAGAGAAGGCTGTCCCCGGGGCACTGCCATAGGAGCCACCCTGGCGTTTGTGACCTCACAGGAGGGGTGTGGGTGACCTTCCTTTGTGGTGCCTCGGTCCAGCCCAAGGCCAGAGCGCTCCCCCAGGACAGAGGCAAACGGCCCCTCCAGGAGGGAGCCGGGAGGTTAGGCAGCTCCATGTAGGGCCACATCTAGGGCGGGAGACCCACCATGAAGAAAGGCAAAAAGAAGAAGCCAGAGTCCAAACACCGGGGCTCCACCTCACGGCACTGTAGCTCTGAGTCCACCCCCCAACAGCAGCAGAGCTCTGAGTCCACCCCCCAGCAGCCCAGCTCGGGGTCCACCCCCCAGCAGCCCAGCTTAGAGTCCACCCCACAGCAACTACTGAGCTCTGAGTCCATCCCACAGCAGCCCAACTCGAGGTCCACCCCACAGCAGCCCAGCTCGGGGTCCGCCCCACAGCAGCCCAGCTTGAAGTCCACCCCACAACAGCCCAGCTCGGGGTCCATCGCACGGAGGCCTGTGCCCCCGGCCCTCCCAGCTCCCCAAGTCAGCCAGTCGGCTCAGGGCCTGCTGGCTCAGAACACCGGCACAAAAGCATCCCCTGGATCCAAGAAAGCAGGTGAGCAGGTTTCTAGCTCCACAGTCCTAGCCTTCCTGCTGCTGGAGCCCCAGGGTCACCCCGAAAGCTGGTTCTTACTGGGCAGTGACGCATGGTTAACGTGTATTCTGGAACTGTGCTTGCGGAGCGTGAGGATTTTCGGCTTTGTTTTTACCAGGAGACCAGGACTCCCGGGGGCTGTCATTCCTCACCATCCTGAGGCTCGCTGAAGAAGGCAGCCGCACATCCGTATTAACACCTAGCGTGGCTCTGTGGCATTTCTCGCTCATTAGAAATCAGGGTGATGTGTGTGGCTGCTCAAAAATAAAAACCAAGGATGCGTTGATAAAATTACATGGTTTAGGACCAGGGAGGTGGCCATTCTGCTCTACTCTGTCCTCATTAGGCTATCCTCGAATGCTATAAAAGATACCTACAATCTAATCCAAAGAAGAAAGGCCAGGTTGATGTGAGATGAGAGAAGCAGGGGGAGGCAAGAGCCACTTGGTGTTTGAGATTTGATAAGAGAAGTTGGAGGAAATCTGTCAGGGGGAAGATGTGAGTAGACTTTTTCCACATTGTCCTCAGATGTCTAAGGGCCCACGGAGAGAGTTGCCAGTAAAATACAGGACACCCAGTTAAATGTGAATTTCAGATAAACAACAAATAACTTTTTTAATTAAAAAAATTATTTTAGTGTTAGTGTGTCCCAAATATTGCAAGGGCATCCTGTGTTTTTATTTGCTAAATCTGGCAACCTTACCTATGGAAGACAGAGGGAGATTTCTCTCCTCAACATTAAAAAATCTCCAACAATCAGCTCTGTCTGACAAAGAAATGGCCGTCCAGGAAAAGTGGTCCCCCATCTTCTTGAGTAGCCACAGTCTGAATGAGCATTGGATTGTGTAGAAGAAATTCAAGTGGAGTTCAAGAGGTGGGCTGGTTAAAACTACTACTAATAATAATGGTAATAGCTAACTAACATCATCACCAAGCATTTACTGTGGACCCAGCATTCAGCTCAGCCGTCTATGTTAATTTTCTCATTTAACAACTCTATGAAGGACATACTACTATCACCATCTCCGTTTTATAGATGGGGAAACTGAGGCTCAAAGAAATCAAACAACTCACTCTCAAGCAGGCACTGGTAGCACTGAGGGGAACCTCAGTCTATTCTGACTCCACAATCCTTGCTCTTAACTGTAGCCCCAACCTTCTGATCCCAAGAGGTGTAGTGGTCTCCCCTGGAGGAAAACCACCCTTCTCTGAGCTTCTCCTGGATCTACCGTGAGCCAGTGTCCATGGCTCTGTGGTCCTGAGCAGGCCATACTCCCCAGGCCACAGCGTATCCCTTTGGGATAATGTGGACATAAAATAAACAAGAGGTGTGCGTATATCCAAGGTATCGCTGTGACATGATATTTCTGTGGGTAGGAATCAATCCGTTCTTAACATCTGAAAGCGGTTAAGATGTTAACCACTTATAATACATACAATTATACTAGGTATTGTATACATTATGATCATCCCCCACTGAGCTAAACATTTCTGGATTGTGGCCTTTAGAACTGGTATCTGTAGAAAACAAAACTTGACATTCCCAAACCTTTTAGTGAATGCATGTTACTCACCCCCATAGGGATTTCTACTTATGGAGGTGGCAGAGCAGGAAATGGTGGTGGTTCTGCAGTGGTTCTGATGGACTCCTCCTCTCCTGCCAAAGGAATGTTCTCCCTTTGAGCCAGAATGGGAAGGAATGTTGGCTATTAGTGACAGGGGCCTTGAAATAAAGGATGCCATTTCCTACAATCTGAATCTTCTGTATGCAGAAAATACTGTAGCTCAAGAAAATACAAGTCCTCCACTATAATCAAAAGATGGACATTGACAAGTTTTGGTGAGGCTGTGGAGAAATCGGGAGCTTCGCACACCACTGGGGGGAGGTAAACGGTGCTGCTGCTGTGGGAAAGTCTGGCAGTTCCTTGAAGGGTTAACCACGAGGTTACCATAGGGCCCAGCAAGTCTGCTCCTGGGTAGATGCCCAAGAGAATTAAAAACATGTCTACACAAAAACTTGTACACGAATGTTCACAGCAGCATTACTCAGGATAGCCCAAAAGCGGAGCCAACTCAATGTCCATCAGCTAGTGAGTGGATAAACAGCCATGCAATGAAATACTATTTGGCAATAAAAAGAGTCAATATGCTGATACATGCTACAACATGGACCGCCCTCAAAAACAGTAGGCTAAGTGAAAGAAGCCAGTCCCCAAAAGCCTACATGTTGTAGGATTCCATTTCTGAAATGTCCAGAATAAGCAAATCTATTGCCAGGACCTGGGAAGAGTGGGGTATAGGCAATGACTGCTAATGGGCACGGGGTTTCCTCGGTGGGAAATGAATGTATTCTGGAATTAGATAGTGATGATAGTTGCACGCCTTTGTGAATATACTAAAAACCACTGAACACATTAAAGGGGCGAATTTTATGGTATGGGAATTATATGTCCTCTTCAAAAAAAAATTCAACTAGAAACAGGAAAAAAGATAAATTCTTGCCTTTAGAATCTCTTCCTTCCCCAGTCCAGGAAAAGTATCCATCGCGGGCAAATCTAGTCAAGAAGTGTGCTGAGACTGCCCAGGCTGACCACTGGCTTCATGGACCTCTGGTTGGAAGAATCCACAGTTCCCTCAGGAAGCCAAGGTGGAAGTAGCTGCGAGGGGAGGCAATTATGTGCCAGAAATCATCTTAAACAGCAGAGGGCTATCTCTGAGTCCCGCTGGGATCCACTACACAGGACAGAAATGGAGATAAGTTAGGGAAAGTCTTCCAAGGACAGTAAACTGGAGCAGCAGTTGTCATCTGGATGAACCAGTGAACCCCACAAAAATGAGACGTGGCAGCTCCAAGTGCGGGAATCATGGTGCCACCTCCCTCGGCAGGGCAGTCATCGGCTGCCACCACTTCCTCCAAATTCCGCAGAGAGAGCAATGAATCGAGGGTTAGAAATCCTGAATTGAGGCCCACTTCTTGGATCGTAGGTCATGTCCTTCTGAGCCTCAGTTTCCTCATTTGTAAACTGAGAATAACAATATTCCGCCTCACAGGATTGTTCTCACAATTAAAGGAGACGCGTGAGATGTGAAGCTCGGAGCACCGTGAGGGGCAAAACCTCTGCATCATTGTTTTGATTGTGCCCAGGTCGCAGCAATCTGCGATACGCCAGTTTCCCACGCCCTTCGTTTCTCTCCGTGTCTTCCTGGCTGTCCCCGAGCCTCCTGGAGGCCGGGCGGGGGCGGAGGGGGTCCCTCACCTCTCTCTCTTTCTGTCCACCCAGGGCCTCCGACTCGGGCGGGCCCGCGCCCCTTCTGTTCCTGTACCACTTGCCCCGGCAGCTCTACCTGCTGGCGTCGCCTGGGCTTGTGCCACAGCCGCATCTTCGACGTCCTCCTGCCTCGGGTCTGGCTGACCGTGTCAGGGAGAGGATTCCCAAACCTCCTCACCTTCTACAGGTTCTGGAGCACGCGGAGGGCTGGGCCCGCGGGGCGTCCGGGTCCCAGGGCCAGGCTCTGCCCCGGATCCTTTTGCGGTCATGTGTAACTTCCTCTTGGGAATCCTAGGCCAAAAGGAAAGCCTCTCCCTCCGGTGGCCACAACCTAAGGTTTGGCACCAGCCCTTTCTGATCAGACCCATGGCACCCTCCTTTCTCAGAACACGGCCCCTCACAGCCCTTCATAAATGCCGCGTGACTCAGAGCTTTGTGACTAAATGTTCTGTTTGGGCGTCCGTCTCCTTCCGTGGCCCACACCCCAGCTGAGAGCTTTAGATTCTTTTCTTTTTAAAAACACACACACATGTTTTTATTGATTTCAGAGAGAGGAAGGGAGAGGGAGAGAGAGAGAGAGATAGAAGCATCAATGATGAGAGAGTCCTTGATCGGCTGCCCTCTGCACACCTTCTCCTGGGGATCGAGCCCACAACCTGGGCATGTGCCCTGACCGGGAATCAAACCGTGACCTCCTGGTTCATAGGTCGATGCTCAACCACTGAGCCACACCAGCTGGGCGAGCTTTAGGTTCTTGACCTGCATCTGAATTTCCCCTGGAATTTAGTCACAAATACTGACTGTAGCTCACATGCCCCTTTGGTAATAGCAAGACCTCGACCCATGCAGAGGATCTCAGGCTATTTCTAATAGCCCCAACAGGGAACAATACCCCCAGGCCGGTCTGTCCATGGCAGGGCACCCCCTGCCCCCAGCATCATCTGAAGTTCTGCCCTTCTTTGCCTTTTCCTAGAAACCACCAGGTGGAACCTTTTCCTGTGATGCCAGGCTGTATTCCAGGGCTGGGAGAAGGGCCTCTGCCCACCCCTGGCTCTGGGCCCACTACAGCTCTGCTTGTACTCAGGGTCTTACAAATGCCCAGGGAAGAGGTCTTCCAATTGGCTATGTCATACCCCTGACCCAGGAACAGAGCCCACCCATCCCCTACCTTCCTCCTGCCCCTCTTCCCAGCCCCTCCCCCTCTCCTGCCTATCCTTGAAAAGCACCATCTCTTAGACCTATGAAGAAAAACAAACAGATACCCAGGTGTGTTGGAAAAACATGCCTAGAGCTAAAAAATACTCTATAACCTGGTAAGTCCCTGTCAAGGAAGGGCCTGCCCCCCCCCAACACACACACACTCATTAACTGTCTTCCAACACACTTAGTATTTCTGTCCACCTGGTGCCAAGTTGTGCCATGGATTCATATCACTTTAAAACCAACAAGTAGGAAAACCTAATCTGCACAGGATGCTAGGTACTAAGAGGGAAACAGAACAGGGAACTTTATCCTTAAAAACTGTACAGCCTGCATGGTAAGCTAAGACATGCCCATTGAGAAACTAAGATGCGAGCCAGGTGATCTGTGTCCCATAGGAGATGTTCAAAGAACTTCAGGAAAAGAGATGCTCGCTCCTAAACTGGGGTCCAGGCAAACCATGTAGTGTCAATCATATCCGAGCTGAGTCTGAAAGGACCTTAAGATCCTCTATGGCTTATTTTAAAGGGAGAGCATTCTAGATGGAGGAAAAGGCAAGTGCAAGGCTCAGAATTAGGAGAGTGGAGGGGAAGGGGCAGGGATCCAGTCTGGCGGGGGTAAGACATATTCTGTGCCAATTTTAGCACCTGCTTCCATAATCTTTCCATTTCTCAGTGGAGCGGAATGCTGCCTCTCGGCTGCAAATACACATTCACGTTACATAAGAGCCACTACTTGAATGGGATTTCTGTCGAAATGGTTATCGCATAGGTGAAAGCCTTCCTCACAATGGTTATCATGCTCATATGTCTTCCTTGCCTTCGTGGTGGGTGTAATATGCGCTTCCTCGGATTCTTGGTCCCCAAATGGAGCTACCTGGTAGTACCTCCTCCACAGGGCCATTGTGAGGCTCGAGGAGACACGGGGTGTGAGGTGCTCAGCACAGGGCCTGGCACACGGGGGCTTTGACCAGCTTTGTGACCTGGCTCCCTGAGTGTCCCGGGGAGTTGGCATCCCAGGCCAGCCCATCCTCAGATCCTTGGGTCCTGTGGTAGGGTGTTATTGGCAGGGGTGGGGGGAGTTGTGTTCCCTTGAGAGGAGGGTTGGTAACAGGGAGATGGGTATTCCTGCAATCCTGAGGGGACCCTCAATCTTCCCTTTCCCATAGACAGGCACTAGAGCCCAACTTTCTCCAACCTGTGGGCTTTCTACTTTGCTTCACAGACGATCTACCAGGAAACACTCCAGTCATCGTAATTCCCATGCTCCAAGCTCTCGGGACTGTGGCTGCAGCTCTGGGAGCCCTGGCAGCTGCCTACTTCGTCATTGAATCCTTGTGAACAAACCCCCAGGCTCATGGCCCAGCAGGTAAGTGGACCCTCTTGATGCCCACTGACCTTGGCAGAAGGAGCCCTTGGGCCCCCTGACTTGCCAGCCCTACGCACAGGGCTGATGGAGTGCCTGTCCCTTCTCTGGGGGGGGAGAGAGGTCTGCACTTTCTTCCTGCCTAGCAAGCTTTTTCCCTTTCCCTGTACCACACCCCACAGCCTCTCGCCGGGAGCTTGAGGACTGAGTGAGCTCTCCTGGACTCAGAGTGGTCTGACGTGGCTCTCTCAAGCAGCCCTGTGAATATTAGATTCATTATTGGGATTGTCAGGACAGAGCTCCCGCCCAGCTGGTGTGGCTCAGCAGCTGAGCGTCATCTCAAGCACCAAAGGTCACGGTTCCATTTTCCGCTCAGAGCACATGCCCAGGTTGCAGGCTCAGTCCCAGCAGGGGGCATGCAGAGGCAGCTGATCCGTGATTCTCTCTCATCATTGATGTTTCTATCTCTCTCTCCCTCTCCCTTCCTCTCTCTATAAAAAAATCAATACAAACATATATATTAAAAAAAAAAATGGCAGAGTTCCCCAAACCCCCACTGACCTGGGATGGTTCTCCTAGTCACAGATACCAGACAGGAGGAAATTGAAGAGGTGAGGGCAGAGGTTCCCACCCTTCTTGGGGCCTTTCCTTGGAACTTGCTTCGTGCCTAGAAAGCTTTTTTCCTTTCCCAACATTTCAGGTCCTACCTGTCCTTCATGGCCTAGTCCTATTTCTTCCATAAAGCCTTCCTCCCACACTGCACCTCCAGTGATGTCTCCCACCTGTGTCATCACTGTCTCCAGCCCAGTCCATCCTGTACTGTGGATGATCGTTTTGTGTGTGTGTGTGTATGTGTGATCTATCTCCACAACTATATTGCAAGATCCTGGAGGGCAGGGAGCATGCCTCACATGGCATCTTCAGTCCTCCCTGTTTCAGGCTGGGCTCCCTAGAGGCAGAGCCTGAGACAGGGTTTCGAGTGCACAAGATTTATTGAGGAAAAAGGGAGTGAGGGAAGCAAGGGAGGTCGAGGGAAGGAGCAGAGCAAGGACAAGGTCAGCTGAAGTCCAGCCTCAGCCTGAACCCACAGGTCTCTGGAGCATGAATTACGCCATAGAACTGGTCTCACCTTGAAGCAAGAGGCTTGGCTTTTTGTGCCCCTCTGTCACTCAGCCACTAGCAATAGGGGTGGGGGTGGGGAGTGCACGTCTTTGTGGAAAAACGCTCCCATTTGGCTGAACACAGTCCCTGGGGAAAGGGGCAGTTCTGAGTCCTTAGCAGCCAACATCCACAACTCACTGGAGCTGAACAAAGGGTGCACCAGTCCAGAAAGGGGATCTGGGCAGATGCCAAGAGCACCCACAGTTGTCCCCATTGTCAAGTCCACCCACAGGAAGTGCCTCATAAGTGATGATGGGGGGCAATAATGGCAGCCTTTCAACCACCCCCAGACCTCCACCAGCCACAGGAGTGGACAGGGAGTGGCCACAGTAGGGCACACGGTGTAGGGCACGCAGTGGGAGCAGATGAATATGTACCTCCCAGGGCGATGGCTGTGAGGATTAAATGAGGGATGTGCAGGCATGCGGAGCCTGGTCGCAAGGGTTCGGTGGACGGTGGCAAGTGGCGATGTGAGGACCGCACTTGAGGGCAAGCATTTTGTCCTAGAGTCTCCTTAAGGCAGAACCCACTGGTGCGAGTTCCGGCCTGGGGGCAGGCAGGCTTGGCCCATACCCTCCCTTCAGCATTCAGGATTTCTGGGGCCTGGGCAGGTTCCAGAACTCGTGAACTGGTCGGTTTCCATGTGCAGAGAGGCATTTTAGATCGATTTAATAAGTGGATTATGAGTTTGATTACTTGGTGCACATTTCAGAAAACCTAATTGAAAATGGTAGTAAGGAGATTATCTCACACAACAATAGGACAGTTGGGAAGTGTCAGGGCTGGTTAAGTCAACAGTGTCATCTGAGAGTTGGGGAGGGACTTTTCCAGCTTTGGGCTCTGACACCCTCAGCAGGGGGCAGGCTAGTCTGTTCTGTGGGCAGATGGCTGCAGAAGCTTCCGGAATCACAGCCTCATAGCCTTGCGGCCAGAAGCAGGAAAAAGACTGCCTCCTCCTTGTGTCTCTTCTTGAGCTAAGAAGCTCTTCCCAAGAGTCCCCTTGCCCAGCATAATTGCCATCTCATTGGAGTGACATGCCCCTGAATTGGGCCTCATGTCTCTTAAGCAAATTAATAGCATAGGGGCTGAATTATCATGGTTGGATTAGATCCACTTAGATCCATCCTCACTCTCTTCTCTGGCCGGGGCTAGGGGTTGCTTCTGTCCAGGACAAGCCTGGGCAAAGGAGTGGAGCAGCCTAATAAAATGGGGCCCCTGCCAGGAAATAAGTGAGTGGACTGGGGGGAGCAGCCAGCAGCAGCCTCTGCAACAGGAAACAGCATTTTAGAAGGTGACATGGTAGCCAGTGTGAGATGGACCTCAGTGTGCAGACCTGTTGGCTGACAGGCTGGAGACCTGTTGGCTTAGCCACTGAAGGTGCCCCTGAGGGCGCGAGAGTCTGTATGCATGGGGGTGGGGGTGCATGGTGGGGGTGCACTGTGAGTTCTGTAGGCTCAGCTCTTAGATCCTCAGGGAGGGAAACAGGTAGTTTGGTGTCCTTCTCAGTCCAGACAGTGAAAAACCATCTGATGACAGTGGCCAAGTCTACTCTCTGGGAAAAGATAGTTCTGGAATTTTCTTTCCTAAAGCTTGGTGCACCTACCTCTCAGCATCCCACCAGCAAAGGATGAGGCACTAAAACAGCAAGAGGCTGCTTCCTCTCTTCTTTTGAGCACTGAACACAGTAAAACTCCCCACCAGAGCCAAGCTCTGGGGGAGCGAGGTTTCATCTTAGCTTCTGGGGGCCCTGGGGCGGGAGGAGGAATGGAAAGTGCCAGCACCTCTGAGTCAGGAGCAGGCCAGGCACTTTGCATAAGTTCATTATGGCCGAAGGGAAAAACGAAGTCTCGGGTGACTGTGTTTGGATGAAGGAAGAGTGCACACAGAAATGGAAGAAATGTGAATCCTAACTCATTTCTCTCCCCAGGAGGACCGTCGCTGCTGACCTCTCACCATGAGGCGGTAGAGCTGGAAAGCCACCAGCACTCCGGAGCCATGAAGCCCCTCGTAAGCTAAGGGCTCAGTTCTTGCTTTCCTTACAGGTCCAGCTTCCATCAGGGATCTCTCTTGTCACCAAAATAGAACAGTAAAAACATAAAAGAATTTTGTTTCTTGACTGTTTTACCCAGAGACACGAAAGCTGGGCTTGGCAAAGGACTTGGTAGGGAGGTAAGGGGGGGTGGGGGAGCGGCTTGGTGACTTCCTGAGGTAAACCAGGGTGGGATCCTGCCTTCCTGTTGGGGGCCACAGACCCAAGTGGAGGCAACTTTCTCTGCACGCTCACAGAGCAAACCCTTTCAGATTTTCCCACTCTAAAAGCAGGAGTTACACAACTTAATTCAATACCTAGCATAACTAGTCAACCCTACTTCTGTCCCGTGGTGATCCTGGTTAGTGGGGGCAGGAGGAATGTGCTGGCTCCTCTCCAGGCCTGCACCTGAAGAGGGGCCCTGTGCCAGGAATGCTCAGTGTCTGGGACTCGGCTTCATTCAGCCTCACCTGTGATGGGCAGGGGCAGGGGCAGGGGCAGGGCGAGGCCAGGCCTGCAGTCTGTAGTCTGTCCGGTGACTTGTCCTGCTGACTTCGCTGCACTCAGCCAGAGCCTGGATCCTGAGCAGCTAGGGCAGAAGTCTTAATTCAAGGTGATCCCAGGAAACACCAGTAAGGGAGAGGCATGTGAGACCGAAGAGGAAGATTCTTAATCCTGCTGGGGCAACTCTGGGAAACAGAACACACACCAGAGAGAAATTTCCCCCGAGGGAGATGGTTTACATACCTGTCCTGTCAGTCATCAGGAGGGAGGTGGTTAATTCCCCTGCACCTTGGGCCGCTCTAGAGAGGAAGTCCCCAGGCAAAGAGATGCAGATGGTGGATATTGGAGGTCCAGAACCCTAGAGCAAAGGCCAGGGGATGTGAGGGGGGAGGGGGCGTGTAAGTGGGGGCAACCCTGAACTCGAGGAAGGGAGTGCACAGAGCCAGGCCTTGTGACCTGCTGCGCCTCTGTGAGCTGATCAGGCCAGGACCAGAAGGACAATCCTTGGGGGGGCAGAAGCAGCCCTTGGGAGTGTGACTGGGCAGGAGGCCAAGGCAGGTACGAAGATCCCAGAGCCCACTCACCACCTCCCAATCCCAAGATTTCCTTCCCTCACAGGCTCTGGTAGACTGGGAGAGGGTACCCCTGGAGTGAGTGACAGGAGGCCTTTCTGGGATGGCAGCCTCCCAAAGGAAAATGCTGACTTCCAAGTGGAGTGGGATCGTGTTCTGGTTCCGTGTTGCAGGTAAGAGTAGACAGGCCCCGGGGCTGCTGCCTCTCATCAGCCTGGCTCCTGTCTGACCAAAGATACTCAGCTCCTTTTCCTGGCACATTAGTTAGGTCCCCTTTTATTGTCAGTGTTGGACAACCTACCCCAAACTGGTCTGAGCAAACGAGAATGTACTCACTCCTATGAAAGTCAAGAAAGAGTTCTGGGTCAGTTGTGGCTTGTTCCAGGGGCGCAGACCATGACCCAGAACCATTTCTCTCTCTCTGCTTTTGCAGCCTTGGTTTCATGCTCAGGCCAGAAGGCTGGAGCAGCAACAGCCCCCAGCCTCTGAAGGTCAAGCCTGGCAGGGAAGGCAACCTGTCTCCCAGCAGTGAAAGGCCTAGGACCAGGTTCTGAGTAGATCCTGGGTCCACCCTGGAACCCATGATCTGCTCAGGGGAATACAGTGCTCTGATTGACCAAGCTTGTCCTGCACAACCAGCTTTGGAATTGAGGCTCAGGTCCATGGAAGGTATGAGGGCCGAGAGCAGGGAAAAGACAAAAACAGTAATTTTTGGTAATCTGTTCCCAAAAGAAATGGGAGTGAATGCTAGGCAGCTAAAAACAGCAGATATCTACTCCAAATGGGTTTGGGCCTGCGGCCCTGATACTCCCCTCCCTCCCCTCCCCCTACCACCATCACCACCGCCGGAGTGAAAGCCTGAGTAACCAGGAGCCAAGAATTCACAGCAGCCTGGAGCCGTGGGCCCCTGGTGGTTGGATTCCCCGGGGCAGCAGTGACCTGGGCAGCACCGCTTCCCCCCCCAGAGGGAGGTATAAGCAGTGCTGGTTATCACAGTTACTGGGGGATAGCACGGCTGTTAGTGGTGAATGCCTAGGACGGACCCCATGCTACAAACTTTTCCCACCCACAATGCCCATAACATCCTCATTGGCAGCCACCACTGGGACTCGTTTGTGGATACCCCCCTCCACTGCCCTTGCATCGGTTCTCACAGTACTTGTCAAGGCAGGAGTTTAAAACTAGAAAGAGGAATGACCAAGTATATTCTGAACTCAGTGCAATAACCGAGGCTTCCATGGTTGTGAGTCTGGGGACAGCCTGGCTGAGGCGAAGCCTGTGGGCATCTTCACCAGGCTGGATTCAGACCTTGACTCTGAACATGGTCTCCAGACCACAGATTGGTTATTCTTGAGAAAATTGGATCTGTCTCACTGGGTGGGACAGATCCAAGGGTGGGAGAGATGCACAGGATAAGCCTGCAAGAAGGCAAAAGGCAGAGCCAAGTCGAGACGCCCAACCCTCCTGCAGCTGTCCATCTGGTCCACCAGGCTCATTGGCGCCAGGAGCCGAGGACCAGCTGGAAGGTCCTGAACTTTTGTGATACTACTGTGGTCTCCATTCTTTCCACCCCCACCTCCAGAGGACAACCACTCTCACACGGGCCGAGGAACCTGGTGGGCTACAGTAACCGGGATCTAGAGAACTGAACTGATAAATCCAGTCCTAGAACTCAGGTGAAACACCTAAGTGCAGCCTCTTCCGTTTCTTACCTGGGTCCCAGGCACAGTGCCATGCAGGCCTGTAGTCACTGGTAACCCACAGGAGTTAGGACAGCTCTTTATGCTGCTGTTGCAAGGTTCAGCTCCACAGGAGACTCAATAAGACCCCCTGTCCCTAAGCAACTCCTGCTCTGTATATACAGTGACAGCAAATACATTAATAATATGTAGATTATATATGTTGTGAAGCCTCACACAGCCAGTCACAGAGACTCAGAACAGGAATTTGAACTGGCAAAGTGCCCTTGTCAGCAGTCCCAAGACGCATTCTTCGCCAAAGCCAGGAGAAATTGAGCTGTGAACTGGCAAAAGGATTGGGACAGAGAAGGCTTGAGGCACCTCCTTGCTAGGAGTGTAGCACCGTTTCCTGCCAAGAAGGAACAAATATATCTAAGGAAGAGAGCCAGTTGGTTCTAGCTACAGGGCTGGGGCAAGGAATCCAGGCTCAGACTCCAGGAGATTGAGAGCTAAAGAGTTCCTTTCAGATCTGGGGTGACTGATCCCAGTTAAGGAATGTGTAAAATAGGTGAATGGGAAAGCCCACTTCCACTGCATACAGGATGAAGGGTCTGGGTTGACCAGTTGACCAGCTCCACAAAAAAGCTGGTTCCCTAAATTATATATATATATTTTTCTTTTCTTTTCTTTCTTTTTACCCTTTCATTCTTTCTGCCCCAGTCCTTTTGCCTACCCACCTCCAATGTGCAAGATAAACTGCTTGTACCATGTTCTAAGGAATCTGGTTATACCCACAACGTTGATATTTGGACTGGAGAATGGCACTGGGGTTTGGTTTAGTTTTATCCTACTGTGCTCTATTCTGCAGGTGTGGCAGGAGGTTCCTTTAATGCAGTGATAAGCCATCTTCAAAGAGGTGGCCTGCGTGGAATATTCCCAAGGCTACAATTGCTCAAAGAGCCCCAGGCTCCCAGGAGGCCCCTAGGTGAGGCCCTGGAGCTGGACAGAACTAAGGCACAATGGGCTGGAGGATTATTTAGGGTCTATTTTGCACTTTTGGTGATTACTATTTCACACATCTTTGGGGGTGTTGCTTTCTCTGCGGAAACAGCAAAAGGAAAGTCTTTTTGTTCTGATGGGATTAGGAATTGATTTGGAGTAAGAAACTTCAACTTCCTTGCCCATTTCCCTTCATCTTACTTGGCAAAGCCACAAGCTGGTTCGATCCAGTTTTCTGTCTCCTGTGCATGCGACTTGTGCAGCTGAACTTGGGGAGGCCCAGCCATGTGTGCCCCCAGATCACTCTCCATCCATGAGCTTAAACTCCAAGTGGGTTTCAATGCTGCCGGGGATCAAATTGCCTCACATTCCCCAAGGCTTTGTCTTGAAACCTCCCACACCCCTCCTGAGACTTCTAAGTTCCCCCCCAACCAGCCCCTATCTAGTCAATACCTGCCCCTCTGCACCCGAGACAACGACTGGGTGAAGACAGACGCGCACCCTGCCTGTCCTGGACACTCGCGTGAATGGAAGCGACCAGCACGCACTCTGTGTCCAGCTTCTTTTGTTCAACGTTGTGTTTTGAAACCAGTTCATAGTCTTGTATGTGTTGACAATTTCTTTTTCTTCCTGAGTCATAGCTCCTGGGTGACCATATCAGTTGTATGTATCCACTTACCTGCTAATGGACATTCAGATTATTTCCAATTGGGGGATTTTAAAGTTGCTATGAGGATGTTTGTACAATTTTTTTTGCAGACTGAAGTTTTCATTTCTCTTTGGTAAATACCCAGGAATGAACTGCTGGGTCCTAAGGTTTACAGCTCGATATGAAGCTACCATGCTGGTTTTCGAAGTGGCTGCTCCATCTGATCCGTTTGCACCAGCGTGAGAGCGCTCCAGGCGCAGCACACAATCTGACCATTTAAAAGAGTAAATCGGAGCATGTCACCCTGCTGCAAAAAACCTCTAATGACCTAACAGCTGAAAATGTAAAGAACTATTATAAATTTTTAGGTGTGAAAATGTTATTATGGTTAGGCTTTAAAGTAGTTCTTATCATTCAGAGATACATGTGGGAATACTTATGGATGAACTGATGTGAGGTGAGGAAGGCAGGAGATGGGGTACAGATGAGACAGACTGGCCATGAATTGCTCGTTGTGGGAGCTGGGTGATTGGTACACGCCTTCCTTTCTACTCTTAGGTTGTCAACACCAGAACCAGATGGAATTTAAGCAGTAGAGGCAAAATTTATTCAGGAACTGTTGCAATAGGGGAGAGAGACCTCAGTGTAGCCCTGGGCTCCATTCCGAGTACAAGGACTAGCCGGGATATATATCCAAGAAACAGGGTGGGGCCCCTGGATGGAAAATGACTGAGAGGAAACATGGGGGTAAGGGAGGGTCTGGCTAAAGCAACTCCACAGGACTCTTCACTGAGCAGTCAGGCTGAGGGGTGAGGAATCTGATCAGATACCGAGGGTGGTCAGATACCAAAGGTGGAGGATTCTGGCTAAACTGACCCAGCAGGATTCCCACAGAAACTGGACCAAACAGGCCAAGGGCGGAGACTGAGGTCAAGGCCCAGAAGAGCCTGTCAGATCAAGAGAGAATCTTCCTCAGCTTGCTCTTAAAGAAAGAGTTCTTTAAGACCCTCCAGGGGCTCTGCATCTCAGAGCAAAAGTTGGGTCTTTACAGGCCCCATCCTCTCTAACTGCATTTCCTGTGCTCCCGCCTACCCCACTCCAGCTGGGGAGTCCTCCCGCTGGTTCTGGTCCGCGCTTGGCACCCTCCCCGCTGGCCCGCTGTGCTCGCCAGTCCTGCTCCTGGACGCTGTTCCCAGATCGCCCGTGGCTACCTCAAGCTGAAGGCACTGAGACACAGCAGGTGCAGGAGGAACTCAGTGCCCTTCCCCTGAAGCAGGCCATAGACCCTCATGTGAGAGGTGGCTCTGCACCCAGGGGAAAGGAGCAGCCTTATGTCCTGTCCCATTTTCTCACAACTTTCCAATCATCAAACTAGCACAAAAAATAAATGCTCAGGTTTGTCTGCTTCCTCGGGCCTTCATTTCCTTATGAAGGCTCCGTGTCGCATAAAGCTTCTAGTAAATAAGTTTGTATGCTTTTCTCTTGTTAACCTGTCCTTTGTTACAGGGGCCCCAGGTGAGAACGTAGAAGTGTCGAAGGAAAAGTTCTTTTTTCTCCCCTACATTGGCCTTCGACTCCTCATTCAAATGTTCTTTTCTCAGTGGGGTTCACCCTCACCACCCTGCTTAAAACCACACACCTCTCCCCCGTGGCCCTTGGTGCCGTCCATGTGTTGTAAAGTTTGCTTATTGCTTATGGTGATTATTTACTGCCTGTCTCCCTCCTCCAGCCTGTAAGCCCTGCTGGCCAGGGATCTCTTGGTGTATCATTCACTAAAACATTGCCAACTCCTAGAACAGTGCTGGCAGATAGAAGGCAGTCTGTAATCCTTTGTTTGGGGTGCAAAGAAAGGAAGAGGGGCACAGAAGGAGAGAGGGGAAGGGAGGAAAAGGCAGAGGAAGAGACAAAGAATAGGGTATAGTGTGACATTTTTCCAAGGGAAGGAGGCGACATACAGAGGCATTTTGTTCTGCTCATTGGTTGTCCATTTTATGACCTTATTTGGTTATTTAAAATCAGAAATAAAATCAAGGGTAGTTTTTGGTCTAGTACATAAGCTGGTCTTAGAATAAACTCACCTGAAATGATGTCCCATGCATGCTGGTGGCTTCCCGGGGGCATCCTGAAGTTACACGTCTGGACCCCTCAGCTCTTTGGTCCCAGGTGCACGCATGAAACCTGCAGCAAGAATTGTGCCGTAGCCACCACAGGTCCCCACTGAAGTGAGAAGAGATGGAAAAGGAGCCCATCTGCTTGTGGGACTGAATCCCATACAAACACCAAACAGCCAGGCTCCACCCACCCCTCCCAACACTGCCCATTTGGCTACAAAGGTGCTCAGAACAGGCTCCCCAAGACGTGCCACTTGGCATGTGAATTCTTTTGAGCTGAAGGCAACCGAGACCATGCAGGTTCACTTAGAAACACTTACCTCTCCCTTAAAGAATTTAATGTGAGGCCTTGTCCATAATAACAGTTATTACCAAAAATAACTTTTTATAACCTTTTTTATAAGACAGGGCAAACTTCTAATTCCTGAACATCTCTTCTTATTGTCCTTTGAATGAACTTCCTCCCCTCTGAAGTCCCAGGCGCCTGACCCCACCCCTAGATCAGAGTGTCATAGCTACTTCACGTTCCCTTTCTGTCTCTGAACCTCCCATGTCTGTGGGATCTCTGACTCTCATGCATGTGGGGTTCCCATCCGTACGTAGGTAATTAAATTTGGTCATTTTCTCTTGTTAACCTGTCTCATGCCTATTTGATTATCAGAACAGCCAGAAGAACCTAGAAGGGTAGGGGAAAGTTTCTTCCTCCCCCACAGCTACCCTGCCCCTTCCCGCAACACCACCTCCGTGAGGCGAGAGGAGGCCACAGAGCATGGAACAGCGGCCCTTGGTATCGGGAATCAGGATGCATGTTTACCTCATGCAAACCAGCTCCCTGGAAACCTGCAGGGGAGACTCAACACACACATCCCAGAATCCTCCCTGCCTCTTGGCAAATGTGCCTCCCTCCCCAGCAGCAGCTGCGGGGAATGCAATGAGCCTCCTTTCTTTTCTCCTGCACTGTTCACAGGGAGCAGCAAACACAGAAAGACTTCATTCATGGGCTCCATCGCTGGGCCTCTATTGAAAGTTTTCTGAAAATGCAAATTCCTCAGAAGTGGATTCTTTTAAAACACTTTAAAGTTGTGTATTCCCACTGAGAGCAGCTAAGCAGACCAAGACTTCCCTGGGCTGGAGGCTCCTTAAAGATAATATTTACATTCAAAGAAGAAACTCCAAACTGGCCAGAAAACAGAACTTCTGGCTGTGAAGTCAGGCTTGGTGACTGCAAGGTGGGAATGTAGTTTCTAGGTCCTCACTCCATTGGGAATGCACTTGCATGAAGCCCGAATTTTTGTTCCCTGTGCCCCACCCCCACCTTGGCCTTGCCTCCTTCAACCTTTCTTTCATTCAGCACTGCCCAGCGCTGGTGCTCACATTAGTCCTGGAGGACTGGGCACTCAACAAGACAGAACTGTTGCCCACCAGACATTCAAATGCAGTGACCTGCACAAACCTCCACATGAGCCAACGCTCCCTTCTCCAGGGGCCCTGCGTCTGCCTGCTTCTTTCATCCTAGGGCCAGGAGATTGTAGTTTCAGTCCCTCCTCAGAGGAATGGACCCCCACTGGGATGACTTGTGTGCATAAGCATTGGACATTTTAACACCTGTACTGGCTGAGGGGATTAGGGGCAGGGGGCCAATTCTCTGTTGTCAGAAACCTATACTCAGATCGTGCTTGAGACATCTCACACTGCTGACCCATCCTGGGCTGGGCAAGGATAGAGCAGGGGCTTAACCAGGGCCTGTGGCTCACAGCATTTCCTCCCTTCTTTACAAACCTTCATTAAACCTCTGAAGTTCAGGTAAAATTGAGATGCTTGACCCCCACAGGAACACCTACTGTCGTGGAGATCTGCATTCCCAGTGCCCTGAGGGAAACCTGGTAGATAGCGAAGGGGAGCAGACTATCCCACCCCAAAATGTGTCACTTTAGCATCTGGACGACTTTGAGCCCAAAGCCGTCAAGACCCAGTAGACTCAGGAAAAAACTTTTTACCTCCCGCTTAACTGCCTAAAAGAATTTAGACAGGTGGCCTGTACCAGCAAGAGAGCTATTACCAGAGATACCTTTTTTTTTAAATCTGAAAAACAATCTGCATGGCAGGGTGAATATCTGATTGCCAAACATCTTTCTCATCTGCCTGTGAGGGGCCCTCCTCGCCTGTGAAGCCCAAGTCCCCACCCCTGTCCTCAGCTCCGGATGGCTCATAGGCTTCAATGGCCTTTTGAGTCTCATCTCTTTGTGGGGCTCCTGCACATATGTAATTAAATTGGTTTTCCTCCTGTTAATTTCTCTTATGTCTTTTTGATTATTAGAACAGCTGAAGAACCTAGAAAGGAGAAAAAGACATTGTTTTCTGCCTCCACCTAGAGGAACTGAAGTCCTAGCATAGTGGGGCCCTATTTGGTCATCCAGCAGCTAGACACGGCCCGGGAGCCGCTTCACTGCCCAGCTCACAGCCCCTTGAGCCCTAAAACTTTCTGCCACACCTCCCCCACCCCAGCCTGGGGGCTCCCCCAATTTCCTTTCCCCGCAGGATCCCCCTCGCATTTAAGATCTCTCTCCCTCTATCTGGCTCCCCAGGAAGCCCATAAAATCTCCCCAAATGCCACATTTTTTTTGTAGCTCCCAAAACAATTGCCTTAAGAGAGAAGAGAGGGTGTGGAGGGAGAAAAGAAAAGAAGGAAAGAAGAAAAGAAAGTGATGGAAAAAGGGAAAGTCAAAGGTGGGGACAAGGGAAGGGGAGGGGAGGGGAGGGGAGGGGAGGGGAGGGGAGGGGAGGGGAGGGGAGGGGAGGGGAGGGGAGGGGAGGGGAGGGGAGGGGAGGGGAGGGGAGGGGAGGGGAGGGGAGGGGAGGGGAGGGGAGGGGAGGGGAGGAAGGAAAGGGGGAGACTGGGAAGGGGAAGGAGAAGGAAGAAGGAAAGCAGGGGATGAAAGAGGGAGAGGAAAGAGAGAGGAGGTACCACCACAGGACCGAGGCTATTCCTAGTTTTCCAAATCAGTACTTTCCCTACCAAGCACTGCTTGAGTGAGCGTGAAAAGCAAATTGGTTCAGAAATCCTAGTTTCACTTTATATCTTGGTTGAAAACCAGAGAAATCAGCAAAGGCCTATTTGTTTTTTGATATTTTCTAGGGCATGGACAGCGAGGAGGAAAAAATAGTCTTGGCATAGGGCCTTTTTTTTTTTTTTTTTTTTTTTTTTTAGGCCTTTGTAGGTCCTGTTAATTTAATACCTGAACCTTCACCGTGTAAACAGCTCGGGTGAAGATAAACTTCGCTGGCCCTGGACTCTGCCCTTAGTTCGGCACCCAGCCCCCGTCTGATCCATCCTCTGTTGCATCACTGGGAAGGTTGGAGTTGTTAACCTGTAGCCTTGGAGCCAGAGAATGAAGAGACAGGGCGTGTGGGTTTGAGACAAGCCTTGCAAGAAAGGACAAAAATAGCAGCACCTCTGAGAGCTCTTCCCTGGTTAGCGGCTGGCTTCCTCTCTTCCTCAAAGGGGTGGCTTCCACGGGTCAATTCCCTTTCCTTTCGCTTGGTAGGATTCCCAGGCTCTGCCACCCTCTGCCCACCCAGACCGTGCTTTGCTGGCACTGCCCTGCACCATTTCCTTAGACACGCATCATTTAAACAAGTGATTTAATCCTTCTACTCACTTTTTTTTTTTTTTAATCTTCCCCCAAGGATTTTTTTTCATTGCTTTTCAGAGAGAGTGGAAGGGAGGGGGAGAGAGAGAAACATCGATGCGGGAGAGACACACCGATTGCTTGCCTCCTGCACACGCCCCAACCAGGGCTGGGGATCAAACCAGAGAACCCTTCGGTCCTCCGGCTTATACTCTAAGCACTGAGCAAACCGGCCAGGGCTCTCCTCACTATTGTCCAGCACCCTACAGTATTTATTTCTCCATGTTGGAGCACTTTCTCTAACAGTGTTTTCAAGGGGGGCTCTGTGACAAACCTCCCACCCTCTGAATACCTGACAATTTAGCTAGAACTCAAAACCCAACTTCAAAGTTCTTTCTCTCTGATTCTTTACAAATATTATTCAGCTATCTTGTTACAGTCCAGTGTTGCTGATAGGAAATCCCAAGTCAATCCGATTTTTGTTCCTTCCTCGGCCCTCTGCCATCCAGCAGCCTGGAATACAGATGTGGTGCTCAGAAAATGCAGGTTGAGCGACGGAACCACTGAGCAGGTCCTGGAACCCCTCCCTCCCCGATTCCAGCCCAGGCTTCTTGCTTCAGCCCCAGCTTTTCCGCCCTGGGCAAAGTCGGTACCCAGAGGCAAGAGGACATATTAACTAGAACCCCAACAAAGATATGGGGCCCTTCCCCCAAACATTGGCTGAAAACAACTGCCGGATGATCAGACTTAGGGCAAGGTTGCTAGTGCATCTTTGTATCCCCACTGTTTGCACACAGTAGGTGCTCAAAAAAGGTTTGCTTTATTGAATGGGCATATGAACTCTCCAAGAGGAGATGGTTCAGCATAACTATAGAGGGCAAGACACAGGGTAACTAGAAGAGCAGATTGGGAGTTTTATGGTAAAGGCGAGAGCTGACTATTAACATGTTTTTGACCCAAAGGGCCTTGGGTCTATACTGTGTAATAGAAGGGAAGTGGCTGCTTCCAATGATGCAGCCACTAACCACACGCAGCTAATTCACATTTAATGCAAATGAAATAAAATGTAAAACTCAGTTCCTCAGGTGCACTAGCCAGAGTTCAAGCCCTCAATAACAGCCACACGTGGCCCGCGGCTACCGCTTTGGACAGTACAGAGAATATAGAGCACTTCGGTCATCACAGAATTTCTACTGCACAAAGCTGACCTAGACCCTTAGAAGGAAAGGAAATGCATTCCTGCTGCTGGCCTGGCCGACTGGCATGCTGCTGACCCCTTCCTCCCCCAACGGAGATCGGAGCACCACCAGGCGCTGCTTCTTTAGGGGAGCAGGAGCAGAGCACTGCTCCCCTCTGCCTGTTTGGTTTACACCCGCCAGTGCCCAGGGCAGTGCCCTGCCAGTAGTAAGCATTTGTTGAAATAATGAGCCCTCAGTTCATTTTAGTTAAATACCAAAGGCCCAAAAGGTGAGTTAGGTGACGGAAGTCATGAAGAAACCCCTGCCTCCTCGCTCTGCTCACCCCCTTACCCCTCCTCGGGTGCCCACCACCACTCCAAAGCGGCGCAGGAGGCGCAGGCCTGACCCTAAACGCTCCTGTCCCAAAACCATGTGGACTCCACAGACGCATCCGCTCCAGGTCTCAAAACGACCTGAGAGTGTATTTGTTCACGTGATAATTTTCTGTCTTCCCCTCTGCGCTACCCTGAACCTAGTAGGCGCTTTTATTAAGTATTTGTTGGACGGATGGACAGATGGCTGGATGGGCGAACGCGCGGCTCAGATTGCGCGGTTCCCCAGCCCGGTCCGCCGCCGGCGCTGCGGGAGGCGCCAGCCTTGCGGGGCTGGGGGGCGGGGAGGCCCCTGCGCGCTGCCCGCTCCGGGCGGGGGTCGCGCGGGCCGCAGCCCCGGGGGCGTGTCCTCCCGGGGCGGGGCGCCACCGTGCGGAGAGGACCGCGACGGCGGCGCCGGGCGCACAGGACCCGCGCGGCGAGCATGGAGCGCGAGCTGGAGGCGCTGGCGGCGCGGCCTCCCTTCCAGGCGCTGGTGGAGGCGGCGGGCGGGCGCGGGCAGGTGCTGCTGGTGGGCGAGCTCTGGGAGCGCGAGCAGAGCCGCGCGCTGCTGCGGGACTTCGCCCGGGCGCTGTTCCCGCCGGAGCCAGCCGCCTGCAAGCCGGGCGACGCGGCGGCCGAGGGCGCGCGGCCCGGGGCGCGGGGGGCGCGGGGGGCGCGCGGGCCAGCCAGGGCGCGCGCCATCCGCTCCGCGCTCGTCTTCGTGCTGTGCCGCGCGTCGTCGCTGGCCGCCGGGGAGTCGCGGCGCCGCCTGCGCGAGATGCTGCGGGACGTGCGGGAGCGGCGGGCGGCCGGCGCGGCGCTGGTCGGGGTGCTGGTGGCCGAAGCCGGGCCCGAGGACGCGGCGGCGCCGGCGCTGCGGCTCCTGGAGGCGCTGCTGCGCACGGTGTTCGGCCGCCAGGCGGGAGGCCCGGTGCAGGCGGTCGCCTACTGCCCCGGCCACCCCGCCTCCAGCCTGGCCGTCCAGGCGGCCGCCAGCAGGGCCCTGCAAGCGGCCGGGCCCGCGCGAACGGGTGAGCGGGCGCCGGGCCCGGGAGGGCGCGGAGGGCGGGGGAGGCCAGCGCCCTCCAGGTGCCCCGAGGTAAACGGAGGCCCGGAGCGGGGAGGTGCCCGGCACTGGTCCTCCCAGCCAGCGCGGTGCAGGCCTGGGCCAGGGGCCGAGTCTGTGCCGCAGGACCCTCAATGCGCCGGGGGCACGGCTTAGGAAAGCCGAGGGGGCGCGCAGAAGGCGGGGCAGCTGGCGTCCGGAGAGGCTCGTGCTGGGCTGGTCAGAGAGCTGGGCGCTGGGGGGAGGGAGGCGGGGCGGGAGATGGGAAAGCCTCGGGCTTTGCGAGTTTCCCGGAGGGGTCAGAACGGACCAGGGCCTGGAGGGAGGGGGTCGGCAGTGCCAGGAGCCCCTGGGGCGCTGCGCAGCGAAGGATGCGGGGGTGGAGGCTGTGTGCGCGCAGCCCGGCACAGGAAGAAGGCAGAGTAGATGCCGGACTTGGAGGTGTGGGGAAGGGTGCGAGGCACTGACTGAGGGCACAGGACTAGGTAGTCCGTCTTGACTACCCACCCTGGGTGTGCCTCCCTCCCTTCCCCTCACACTCCCCTGAAAGCTTGGGGAGGAGAGTGAGGGTCTTTTTCTGCTGCCATCTGCAGAAGGAACAGAATCTCCTCCACCCTGGTTTTCCAGGACCTTTCCAGTGTCCTCGGATTAAAATACAGACATTAAGTACAGCTGGATCTGGCAAAGCTGGGAGACCTGGGAGCATTCTTTGCACTCCCGCCCCCCCTCCCCCCAGGAGCACCTGCTCTTCTCCAAGCCCTGCAGCTTCCCTCCAGCCCCTGCCAAGCTTTCCTGTGGAGACAGAGGCTGTGCTCTGCCTCCCTGGGCACTGCTGTGGTAATCAGCAGGCCAGACTTGCAGGGGGGCCTTGTCCAGCAAGGAGACCTGGTACCTCTGATGTCACAAATGTCACAGACCTACCTGCCAGCCTGGCCTGCCAGGGTGAAGGCTGTGCATCTCAGCTTTGAGCCTGCCCTAACCTTCCCCGCCCCACCTCCCATGCCTACAACCCCTCTCTGCTGAGTCTGTGGGGAAGTTGGCTAAATTTGAAACTCCACAACCTGCATCCTGAAAGATATGGGGGTGTCCTGAGGTGGATTGTCATTCTGATCATTGATACTTGGCCCCATGGGGGCGGGGGTGGGAATTTTTTACCCCCCATAATGAGCTGGTGCCTGGAAATTCTTTGAGCCCTTAGGTTCTTCGCCTCTCCCGTTCCCAAGGAGTAGCTTTTAATTCCCCAGAGCCAGGCTTGCTCTGGCCTCCTAAGCTTTTGTACACACCTTGCAGTTGCCTGGAATGAAAAGCTGTAAAAGCTTCTTTGTCCATTCCACCTCTTCGCCTGACCAACCCCATCTCGTCATTCAGAACTGTACTTCCTCCTCCAGGAAGTCTTCCCTGACCTCCCTTACTCCTTTGCAAGTTCAAAAGTGAAATCCCAAAACCCACCTCCGCTCTCTAATCTCTTACATGGTTTTGTCACCTTCCCTTGTGTGTTTCATCCCCACTGTATTCCCAGCCCCAGCCCCTGCCTGGCATACAGAGTCTTTGCCTCTTTTTTAGACACTGAACTCATCTCCACTGCTGTAAACTCACTTCTACATTTATAAAAACGTACTAAACAGTATGAAGCCTTTCGCTAATGACTAAAGGTCGTGAGTATGATTATAACTCCCTGTCCACTAACTTCTTCCCGGCTTTGGCAGCGGGCCGCACCACACGTTCATGCTGCTAAGGCTTTGCTAGCAGTTGCATCTGGCTTTTTCAGGTCTCCCAGTCGCCCTCCTCACTGCCTCATGGCTCTTCTTATACTTTTAGGTTGCCTGCCTCTTGGCATGCCCTTTTACTCAATTTATGCCTGATCCAGCTGCCTTTGGGTTGAAAAACTACAAATCCAGTCTTGTTAGAACTGGGTGCAAATTAAGAGTAAATAAGCCTCAAGTAAAGAAAAATGAATAAGGATTTTCTGTGTTTTGGCTGCCTGGAGTCTTTTTAAAAAAAAAAAAAAATGCATTACAGTTACCTTGCTCCAGATGGTTGGGTCTCTCAGGTGGCCCCCAGAAAACTTAGGTGGTACTATAATAAGAAAACTAGAATCGACTTGCAGTATAAGTGTTTTATGTGTGGTTATCAAAAAATATTAGATCTATTTCATTCAAACCAGAAGTCAAACCGGAAACCTTTTGGTGTACAGGAGGATGCTCCAGCCAACTGAGGGCCCTGTTTTTGTTTTTGTTTATTAAGTACAAAAACTCCGCCCCTTTTGCAAATCAGAATCCTTGTTTATAATCAGACAGTTGAAACTAGGGCAGTTGACAGTTGAAGCCCTTGGTTTGCTGAACAGAAAATCTCTCAGTCTTGTCAAGCACCATGTGACCTGCTGCCTCTGGGACTTTGTGTTTCTTCTAGGGGAAGGAGCCTGGGAGAGACCCGGCCTCCCAGCGCTGCTGGCGTGCTTCTCCTGGGGTCCCTGGAGCCGGGGGAAGGACCCATATGCCACTGCCCCCAGTGGCCCAGCTCAGGGTGAGTGTGTTGCTTCCTGCTCCTGGACTCTTGAGGGCCGGGTGCTTGGGATTATGGGAGTGGTCACATGCACAGGGACCTCAGGGAGAGAGAGGACCAACATGCGTGGAGCGCTGGCCATGTGTGCAAGGTGGGGGTGAGCAGTGTGAGGTGCTCCAGCCACCAGGAGCCAGCACACAGGCTCAAGCAACGGGTCTCTAGCCCAGGAGTCTCCACCTAGTGGAGGGGATGTGGGCAGGGCCGTCAGGCAGGTGTAGGCCATGCGCATGGTGAGGCACATGGAGCTAGATGCATGGTCTCACGGAGCAAGTGACATTTGAGTGGGGGCCGGGGGATATTCTTGGGCAGGAATGGGAAGATTTGAAGAGGGAGCATCGTGAACAAAGGCTTAACAGAGCTGGGACCAAATGAGAACCCTGGGCCTGAGTCTCAGGAGTAGTGAGCCACTGGTGACTCCTGAGCAAGGGTATTGAGACTAGGGCTGTGTTTAGAGATGTTACTGGACTGGAGGAGCAGGGAGCCACCAGAGGCAGACTCAGCTAGGAGGGGACTGCATAGACCCAGGAGGGACCACGAGCAGCCTGGGCCCAACGGGAGCAGCGCTGGAATGGAGAGGAAGGAGCTCACCAGTCCGGGAGCCATTTCTAGGGTAGAATCATCAGGCTGCTAAAAGAAGGGGAGAGAGAAGAGAGAAAGATAGCGAGGTCTACAGAGGCGCTCCATAGGCTGAGAGTGTCGCAACCCAGATAGGACTAGAGTCATTTGCTGCTTAACCACAAGAAAACATTCTGAGAAATGCATCTCGGGTGATTGCGTCGCTGTGCGAACATCGCGGAGTGCACTTACCCAGGCCTAGACGGGCTAGCCTACTGCGCGCCTGGGCTGCGTGGGACAGCCTGTCGACCTCAGGCCTTGAGCCTGTGCAGCGTGTTACTGTATGGAACAACTCAGGATTAAATCAAGCGCAAGAGCAAATGATGCAAGCAGAAAGAGTATGCCCTAAAATAACGATACATAGTATAGTCAAAATATAAACCGGGAACACAGTCGTTTATTATTATCATCAAGTATTATGTACTGTACATATCTGTATGTGCTACACTGAGACAACTGGCAGCCAGTAGGTTTGTTTACACCAGAATCACCACCAGGCCATAGGAATTTTTCAGCTCCATTGCAACCTCATAGGACCACCATCGGATATGCGGTCCATTCCTGACCGAAATGGGGCGCTTGACTGTCCTCAGGGGAGCAGGTTAAAACCAGTTGAATGTACATGACCCCACCCCCAGAGTGCACTGAACAGTATAGCTGTTATAGAAAAAGTGAGTAGTACTTTAAAATGAACTTTTATTGTCTTTTTGTTTTGTAATCATTAGCTGATGTTATCAGTCTCCTATTGCCTCATAACAAATAACCACAAATTTAGCAGCTTAAAACAATGCCCATTTATTCCCTCAGACTTTCCAAGCGTCAGGAGTCTGGGCACAGCTTAGCCGGGCCTTCTGTTCAGGGCCTCGCAAAGCTGCCTCAAGATGGGCCCAGTTGCCTTCCTTTCTGGAGCCTGGGTCCTCCTTCCAGCTCACCTGGCTCTTGGCAGAATTCATTTGTTTGTCACTGTAGGACTGAGGTCCCTGCGGTCTTGCTGACTGTCAGCTCCGAGGGGCCCCGCAGTTCCCTCTTCTCCTTCGTCCTACGGGACTCCCCAGGCTCCTCTGACGAGAGTGACTCTCCATCACGTCTGTCAAATGAGGCGCCCAAACCAAGGGAGTGACTATCCTATCATAGTCACAGGTCTCACCCACGCTCGAGGGATGGCATTATGCAGGATGAGCACCCCAATGGGTGGGAATCTTTAAGGTCATCTTAGAAAGCTCAGCAAGTACAACAGAAGGGACACAAATATTAAAAAATCATTCATTGAATTCCATCACTCAAAGGTAAATACAAATCCATACTTGGGGTAGACCATTTGGTCCATCTATCTGTCTATATATCCTCGTAATATTTAAATTTTAATAAATTTGCTTCTATATAATATATAGATAATCTGCATCTGATATTTAAAATATTTAATTGCAGAAATGTTAACTTTGACTTTTCTATCATCATTTTGGGATATTGACATTGAAACAACCCACAGATCTTGATATTCATGTTTCCCCAATTTCACTTATAGTTATGTGTGTGTGTGTGTGTGTGTGTGTGTGTGTTCAGTTCTGCAGAACTATAGACGTCCTTCTGAATGCCCGAATCCCAGTATGTGGCTGAGCCACTTAATTCATCCAATCCTTTTGTTGGACTTCAAATCAGTTAGGATGTAACTGATTACAGTTACAGGTAAAGAAACCATGACTCAAACTAGCATAAGCAGCAAGGGCATTATCTGGCCTAAAAGAACGTCTAGGTGGATCCAGCATCAGGGCTGATTGACTCCGGGGCCCAGTGACCCCATCGAGGACTCAGGTTCTTCTCTTCGCGAGGCCATCCTCGTGTCGATTCATCCTTAGTCTGGTAGCAAGATCACTGCAGCATTTCCACTAATTATTCCTAATTATTTCCTTAGGATAAAATCCTAGAAGTGGAATTGCTGGGTCAAAGGGTATGTACGTTTTTAAGGTTTTTGATACGTATTTTGTTGTGTGTGTGTTTTTTAAGTAGATAGTCACTGGGGCCAATTTCCTCCCTTTCATTCCTAGCTTACTCACTCATAGACTTTACCTTCTGGTTGGGTGATTCCCTGTCTTGTGTTGCAGGTAACTCTCAGAAGCCTGAGGAGGAACTGGCGCTGACAGTCATACTTCCCATTGGAGACGGTGAGAACCCTGGAAAGGGGCCGGGAGCCTGTGACGGAGCCGTCCACACTCCCGCAGAGCCCGCTGGAGACTCGAGATGAAGCCTGGACCCCTGGGCTGCCCCAGCTCTGACCAGCAGAGTGGGGGCCGGCTCCTCCTCGCTGGGTCCCCAGGCCTCCACGTTGACCTTGGAGTGGCGATCATATGAAGGCCTCACCTTCCAGGGGGGTGCGCATGGAGGTTACCAGCAAGGCAGTGGGACTTACTAAGCTAAGCTGGACCTAGGAAAACGTATCCTCTGGGAACTTGCCCCCACCTGGCATTTGGTCACTGTAGTCACAGTGAGGTGGTTTTTTCTATGCCTTGGTTTCTCTGTGCCACTGAGACAGACGGCTGCCTGCTTTGAGGCTTGCGGTGCTGTGGTCTCCCGCGGCTGTGTGCAGGAGCACCCATCATTTCGAATGCTGCTGAAAAGAACTCTGGACCAGCAGTCATCAGATGAGGGTGGGCAGGAGCTCTGAGACCTGTCGCTCAACCAGCAGCACTGGAACTGTGTGCGTGTGTGCGTGTGGCGCGAGGGTCACTGTGACTGTGGGTCACCCCTGCATTTAGTGGGCACCTCACACTGTGTAGGACAATCTCCAACGGCACAGAATTGTTCCACTCAAAATGCCAATCTGGCACCTTCTCTTCTCCCTGTCAAATTCTAGGAAGAGTCCCCCGGAGCAGAGAGGGTTGGGCTTCCTGGGACCTTGGCTCCTGAGCAAGCCAGAATAAAGACTGCACTGCCACCTGGGGGCCTCGGGGACAGAGCCAAGATGCTCGGCGTGCTGCTGGCCCAGGACAGAAATAGCCTTGCACGCCCTGAGAAGAAAGGGCCCTCTTTCTTCCTCATGTTCACATTGACTTTCTTTCTGTGCCAAGCTCCTCTGAGAATACAGTGCTGGGAGCTGTCCGTGGCACCAAACAGAAGGAAAGTTAGGTTATGAATTAATACAAGGGCATAGGGCTTGCTCTCAATCTCAGGTCCTAGTCCAAGGCCAAAGCCGACCCAGAGGTGCCGAGTGCCTGAATCCTTTTTCCTGTTTGTGAGTCAGACAGGGTCAGTGATGCTCCCTTAAAAGCCAGGAAGGCCATCTGTTCACTTAGAGGGACCTCTGCATCACCTCCCTTGTCTTCCTCACCTACCCCTGGAGAAATCCAGTCTTTGGATTGGCAAAGACAGCTCCTGATTTCCCCTAGTAGGAAGTACTATCTAAGGGAAGTCGCGAAATTCATTCATTCCTGCCCGATTCACTCGGCAGACGTGCAGCTGTGCCTACTATCTGCCCAGCGTCTGCCAGGTGCTGCGTGACTTCCTTGAGTTGTTTCTGCGCTCTCTGTGATGGTGCCAAATGTGGAATGGCAACCTCCTGTGGCTCAGGGCTCTGCGATGTTGAGGAGGACCCTCGCTGCTCTCTGCCTCCATTTCTTCTCTACAGTAGGGAGCCTAATCCCTATTGGAGTGAGGGCAGGTAGGATGACATCTTATCTGGGGTGGGTTGACAGCATGTGCCATTTTAATAATGCAGAACTATCTCGCCCATAGAAGGACCCAGCTGACTTCCTTCTGCACAAGAATGAACTCAATGGATTACTGTTGATTTTGTTTTAAAATAGGGGGACTGGTATTGTTGAAGCTGCTATATTTTTCTATTTATCCATTAATTTCTTTGTAATGATTTGGTTAGAATTTTATTATTTGGTTGTGGGAGGGAACTTTTCTTAAGGTAGAAAATTGTCTAAGGCAGAAGTAACAGGCAGCAGCCTCTGCTGCATCGAAAAACTCAGGAGTTCATTGCCAATATTTCAAAATTTGCACATAAAAAAGCTTGTTTTCTGGTGAGAGGATGGGCATGCCGTCATCTCTGTCTTGCTGTAATTCCACCCCGCACACTTGAGCCCCTCTCCCTCCCTCCCACCCCACCCCTCTACTGCTCTTCAGTCATACGTGCCCCCTGCCTGGTCCTGGTCCTGGTCCTGGTCCTGGTCCTGGTCCTGGCCCTGGCCCTGGTCCTGGTCCTGGTCCTGGTCCTGGCCCTGGTCCTGGTCCTGGTCCTGGCGGGCATTTGAGTTTGCAAGAGGCTGGTGTAAAGGGTGGTTTGCCTGTTTTTTCATTACCTTCAGTATTTCCTGTGAACAGTTGGAGAGAGAGCATCTTTCTTGACTGAGATTTGGGTTCTGCCTTCCAACTGACAAAGACAGGACCGAGATCCTTCCAGGCCCATCTCGGCTTCCATGACACAGGGCTAAGACAAGCACCATTCTTTAGGAGCCGTCTAGTTGCTCTTTTCTAGCAACTTGGTACTGGGAGGGACCTTGATGGTGGGCCTCCTCCCCCAGGGCTATTTCAAGGCCTGAAAGTTGGGGTGGGCCTGAGAGTAGAGGCCCCAGGTTAGGTCAGTGGTACCAGAAGCCATTGATGAGGGGCCTCCATCGGGTCACGGTCTGGGCTCTTGGGTACTAATCTTTCTAACAGGGCAGTTGTACTGCTTCTGACTTGAATCGATGATTCCTTAAATCTAATAAAACCAAACAGTACCTCGCTGTTGTCTAATCAAAAACACAGTGGATCTTCCCTTTATTGTCTTGAGGTGTTCCTCCTAGGAGCCCTGAGAGCAGGGTTTCTGGGCAAATGGTGGGAACCTCTGGGATAGTTTGGCCTGAAAGTCCCCCAGTCCACCCTGAGTGACATATCCACAACTTTATTGGCTGGGGTCAGAAAGTAAATATTTTAAAAGAGATTGTTTAAAATGGGTGGGGAACGTCCGGCCCGAGGGCCATATACAGAATCATTTGGTCTCGCCCTGCCAAGACAACCATAGGCAGGACTCGAAATTCAATAAATGTAGGAGCTTTTCTCATAGCTAACTTTTAAGTTGATAATTTTGTATGGCCCAAGAATGGCATCATAAATATCCAAATGGCCCGTGGCAGAAAATGGTTCCCCACCCCGGTTAAAAAGATAGCATTTAGCTTGGTATTTAATAGGGACATAGGTTTCGTATGCACACGCACATGTTTCACATGATTAAATGGCCTTCACTAAGATTCAGTCCTTTTATAATATTTGTGTCAGCTTCTCTCCTCTCAAAGTATTTGTCTCCAAGATCAACCACACAAGAGGAGTTCCCAGGTTTCAAGCCAAAACCATGGCAAACCTGAGAAGGGGCCAGTGACTGTGGCCCCCAACCCTGTGGTCTACACAAACCCCTTACCCCAGACAGAGAACCAGGGCCCTCATTTTGAGTCCCAGTTGTAGAAATTGGGTCTCTGTCTTCTCACCCTGAGTTCCTTCTCTCCCTCAGTGGTCACTGAGGTCTTCTCAGAGTGGGGCTGGTCATTACTCCAACCCCACACTACTCTTACCCTGACCACCTACCACCCCAGGTCTACTGCCTGCTCCAGAAGTCCTGGCCACCAGGGCAGCCTCTCCCAGCCCCTTGCTCCCTGACAGGAGCAGGTCTCACCCTCAGCCTCTGGGCCTGGACTGGTCTGGTCTGGACACGTGCCAGAACCAAAGAGCAGGCAAGACCCAGAAGCAGGTAATAGGGCCGGGGCCAAGTGGGATGTCGGAAGGAATTGGACCTTGGACGAGCCTAGACCAGCCCTGCCCAAGAGAAATCTAGGGCCAGGCACATAGGTAGCTTTAGATTTTCTAGTAGCCACGTTGGAAAAACAAAAAGAAACAAGTGAAATTAATTTTAATAATATATTTTATTTAGCCCAATATATCCAAAATAGTATCATTTCATCTGTAAATATTAAAAAATGAGACATTTGCATCTTCAAAAATCCTGTAAGAATTTTACACCTACCGCCCAATTCAGATATTAATTTTTTATGTGAAATACTTGGTCTGTCTTTAGATTTTGTTAAATATGCAGTTGAGAAAATAGATTCACATCCTCAATTTGTTTCAAATATACTTAAAAGTTCTCCTATAACTGAATGGGTATCAGTCTTTAAATTTCAGTGACAGAAAGTTAAATTGAAAATAAGTTCCCGAGTTGCACTAGCTGCATTTCACGTTCTCCATGGCACCCAGGGCTAGTGGCAAAGGGGTGGGATAGTAAGGGTCATGAAGACCAGGAACCTGCAGAAGACCTGCCTTGGAGGTCCACTGTGGCTCCTCCCATCCCTGGCTGCGTACCCAGACCTGGCTAGTCATCCCAGACACCGGGCAAGCGGATGACAGTGGCTTCCAGGATCATTCCGGGCAACCTTCCAGTTGCCCAAGGTAGGAGTTGCCCTCACAGACACCATCATTAGAGGAGGGGAAGCCCAGCATCTCCCATGGCTTCCTTGGTCCCTTTGTGCCTCAGTGCACCCAAGCCAATTCCAGCCCTGGCCAGGCATTTCCCTCCCACCCAGCACCCACCCACGGGAGGGAGGCCTCTGCCTCTGGCTGCATTTCACATTTCTGCTCCCATGAGTAAATGTTTTTACCCTAAAAGCATGGGGCACCGGCCTCCTGGCCATGCTCAGTGACATAATATCTGAGGTTTATTGAGCGCTGCTCTATGCCAGACCCTTGAAGAGAGCACTTCCCCTCACAGCAGCCTTGCCAGGAGGTGCCCTACCCCCCCCCCCCCCCCCCCCCCCGTGGCAGGGCTCAGCTGACCACGCGGCCACAGCGCTGCCAAGTGGCAGAGCAGGGACTTGATCTCGGCCCCCTGGCGCCGACGCCTGCCCTTTCCACCTGATCGCACTGTAGCTCAAAAAGCAGTCGAGCCCGGTTCTTGACAGTTGGGCAGAGGGTGCCTAGGACCCAGGATTTCAATGCCAGGAGGCTGGGAGGCTAGGGTACAGGGGTAGGCGGTGGGTCGCCAGGTGCACGTCCCGTCCCGCGTCGCTCGCCGCCTGCGGAGCGCTGTGGCCGCTAGAGGGCGCGCGGGTGCGGAGGTGCTCGGGCGCAGCCTCGGGCTGGACCCCGCCGACGGCGCGCACGCGGCACCGAGAGCGCCCCCTCCGGTTCCCTCCATCCCCCGACGGAGGCCCCGGCCACGCGCCGCCCCGCGTGAGCCCGCCGCTGTCCCGCTTGGGCTCTGGGACGTTTTGTGTCGCTCTTAAAATTGGAGGAAGGTAGTTGTTTATAAACAGAGCCCTCAGTAAGAATTCTTTCTGTGATTGTAGCGTGTCCTAAACCTTCTCTGAAAGTAAAGAGAGCTTGTTTTAGGGTCTTGGAGATGGCAGGGGCTTCTGAGACAGAGGTCTGAGTTCTAGCCTGGTGCCAATAGCTAACTGACACTGAGATGATTGAGTTGAGATGAGGCCGTGCCCTTCAGTACTTCCTTGCTCAGTTGGGACATGGGAAAAGAGATAAGACTATAGCTGTAGTGGGGTAAAGGCTGTAAGGGGACACGTGGTGGAGTAGTCAAGGAGGGCTTCCTGAAGGAGGTGCTGCTTGGCTGGGACTCAAGCAAGTCATGTGAGACAGAGGTGAGGGGGAGAGAGCCTTGAAGACAGAAGGAAGAGCAGATACCAAGGTCAGACGCAAAGTACAGAGCCTCATGGCCACTCTGGGAGTCGCAGGAGTTCTCCATGGCTGGAGCGTGGCATGCCAGGGCAGAGGGGTGGGACATGAAGATGGGGGGTAAGCAGGGTTGGGTGAAAGCCCCGGAGGAGCTTGGAGAAGAGAGGCCTTGGCTTCCTTGTTCCCGCTAGTGCTTCTAGCTGGCCGTGCAGAATGGACTGGAGAATTGTGCGATGGTAGACAGGAAGTCAAGGCTGTTGGAAGCTGTCGCAGCTGGAAAAGGAGAGGGGAAGCCAAGAGTGAGTAATAGAGCGACATGGGAACTGGGCTGGTGTGAGAGGAATTAAGACCGGATCTGCTGCAGACCTGGTCAAGGGTGCCTCCCAGGGTCCTGCTCCAATCGCTGATGGATGCCCCTCATCACAGTGAGATCAAGCAGGAGACACGGGGGGGGGGGGGGGGGGGGGGAGGCATGAACAAGTGTGTGCAGCTCTGAGATCAAGCAGAGATGTCTGGTAGGTGTGGGGAGTCCAGTGCTCTGGAGGGAGGGGAGGCTGCAGGGTACATTTCAGGAGTCACCCCCTTGTCCATGGCAATAGAAAGCATCGCTCTCTCACAGGGAGAACGGGGTGAGAAGATGGCTGTGGACGGAAACACGGAAGAATGAAGCATAAGAACAGAGCCCAAGATGGGGCTCAGGGTTTCGAGGAGCAGAGGCAGTGGTCGGAGGTGAGTTTTGAAAGTATTTCACTGATTAAATGGGATGGAGAGGGAGAAGCCACAGGCGCGGGGCGGCCATCCAGGTGGGAGAGCAGCATCCCCGAGGAGAGGGGGGCCTCTCCCAAGGTTGCCGTGGGGCTCAGATGAGGTTGTGGCGATCACAAGCACAGCATCCAGCCAGAGATATGATTGTGCTCCCTTAGAAAAGGTCTTCTCTTTGAAGAGCGGAGGTGGCAAAGTGGCCACCTCTCCATTTTAAAACATTTGGAACTAGTCGCCAACATATTTTTTTAATTGAGTATAATTGGCATGAAACATCGTGTTAGTTTTTGGTATACAACATAGGGATTATATTGCAAAATGATTACCACAGTAAGTTAGTTGATGTCCATCACTGCACACAGTTACAATCGTTTTTTTCTTGTGGTCAGAACTTTTCATTTTTACTCTCATAGCGACTTTCAAACATACAATACAGTATTGTTAACTACAGTCACGGGGCTGTACATTACATCTCTAGGACTTGTAACTGGAACTTTGTAACTTTCGGTCACCTTCACCCATTTTGCTAAAGTTGCCAACATTGGAAATTCAGAAGATTTCACATGACATTCTGATTTTTGGCTTTTCTTGGAAGAACCATAAGCTCTTATAGCAACAGCCCTGCATTTTTGCACGGCAACACTGCAGGAGCCGAATAGCCACTGCCCTCTCCATGGGGCATTCACTCTTCATTTTGCCACAGTTACCACCACCCCCTACTGTCTCCCCAGGTGTCCGTTGCAATTCACCATCCTGCTGAGCTAGCACTTTCTTACTCTGCACCTGCTTCACTCATTTCCACTACGTGTTGGTATTTGTTTGTGATTCCTCTAGGAATTTGGGGACCAGGAGTGTCTATGCGAGGAACTGGCCAAAGTGCCTCTGTAAAATGATCCTCAAAAACATCCACTCTTAAAGAGAAGTGCCTTTCTATCTCAGCTACGGGCTCTTCAAAGGTGTTTAATAATTACATTTAATATATTTTAACAACCACAGCTTAAGAATACTAACTTTTTAAAAATTCACACATACATTCAAAGGTGTTATCAACCAAGTTTTAACTGAACCACAAAACACTGGCTGTGCCACTAGGTTGCAGTGTTTTGAGAACTAAGCTTTAGTAGCTGCTGTCCAATTAAATGCAAGGCTAGTGGCTTTAAAATGCCATCATTGGCCACTAGTATTTGTCAGTGCTTATTTAGAACTATTGCGGTAAGTTGGCTATTGAAGCTGGTCTAAGACTGCACGTGGCGATCACAACTGCCATTTCAAATTTCTAAAGATGTGTTAAAAATCAAGAACCCGTAGCTGGGGGGGGGAGGGGGGGGAGCAGCCGGGCAGATGGAAAGCAAAACTGGATATTTTTCCCCCTTTTGAAACTTTTCACTGTATATCTTTTAATACTTAACGATTTTTCAAACCATGTAATTGTACAGGATTAACTATTCCAAACATAAAAACTGTCACTGTTCAACTTTATAATAAAGTAAAAATAGATTCCTTATTACAATAAAGCATTTCTGTGAGGGTTTCTTTTGAAGACGGGCTCTGCTTTTAAAATTTTTTTGATTATCACTTTTTTTAGAAAACGGTCTTTGCCGCGCGTCCTTAGCACCCAAAGGCTTGGCTGGGTGGGCGCTGCTGCAGTGAGACCTCCCAGGCAGCAGGTGGCGCGGCACGCCCAGCTCGCACTTCCCCTCAAAGCCCTTTCTCAGCAATGGCGGGTGACGGGAGCGGGGGGGGTCCTCTTTCTAGGGGTAGCCGTTCTGAAGCCTGATCCCAGGTGCAGACGAGTGTCCCCATCACGTGGGAACTCTGACCCCGAGGAGGGCTAGAGAAAACAGTGGAGCTCTCTGTGCATCCTCCCGCGAGGGCCGGGGCGGCGGTGGCGGAGCGGAAGACGTAGGGCCGGGGAGAACTCTTGCCAGGCGGCAGGCGGGGCGGTGGACAGCCCCAGGGCTGGCGGGGTCCTGAGCGAGAAGTGAGCCGGCGGCCCGAGGAGGCGACTGACTGAGCGGCGCACCGGGGTAGTGAGAGGCGCGGCGGAGCGTGCGGGTCCTGAGCTGACAGATACACTGCGGGGCCCGGACGGCGAGCGAACAGGCGGGCTAGTGCAGGGCGCAGCCATGATCACCTCAGCCGGTGAGTGCGACCGCAGCGGGCGCCAAAAGGGAGGAGCCGCCGCGCCGGCTTTTAGCTGAGTCAGGGCGGGTGACTGGGCACCTCCCGGCGGAGCGCCGGCCTGTGCGGCCGCTCGCTGCCCAAGGCCCACTCCCGGGCCGGGGGCTGGCAGTCCAGCCAGGCCTCTTTGCGGGCCCGGGACCCCCTCAGGCCCGGGGGGGTGGGGATCGCGCCAGGTCGCCGGCCTCGGCATCCCTCCCGCCACACCCCCGTGCCCGGACCCGAGGGGCTTCCGGGGCCCTTCTCCTACCCGGAGGAGTTTTCCCTATTAATCCCCAGCCTCCCGAGATGGACCACGTGGGGGACCCCAGCCCCTACTCGCAGGCGGTTGGGGTGGGACGGCCCCCCCGGGTGGCGGGGTCGTTAGGCAGCCTGACTCCTACCTAACGAACGCTTCTGGACCTGGCCCGGCTCCGTTCGCCTTAGAGTGAAACCTGGCGTTAGATTGGAGGCGGGTCGGTGCTGGGCCTCCCGCGAGCGTGTTCAGTGACAGCACCCGGAGGACTCCTGTGTTCGGCGAAGGCGGCTTTATCCTGAGAAGCAAGCTGCGGGGTTTTTGAGGCTAGGTGCTCAGTAAATACTCTGCATTGGAGAAAGAGCCCAAAGGTGTGCGGGGCAGGTTTCGTGCGCTTACTGAGCGCCGCATCCACGGATTGGTGTCGTGGCGCTGGAGACTGGGACAAGTGGTGGCTTTTAAGCGCCCTCACTACCCATCGATTCGCTTAGAGCTGTCCGCAGCCTTGGTGCTTTTTCCTTGCCTGCCCGCCCCTTTTCTCGTCCTGTTTTATTCTACACTCGTCCCCTGAGTACTTTGTTGTAAACAACCGGTGATCAGAAGACAGTAACTTGTCTTTGGATGGAGCTCACACCCCCGTTTTTGTGAGGGTTGCCTAAAGAAATTGGTGGAGATGCTGGGAGGTGTCAGTCATTTTGAAAGCTTTGAAGAGCTGCCACCTGTCCTTGGAATTAAGCATTTATCTCCAAGAGATACAGATGGCTGGAAGATGAATTTTAGTTTAATAAGAGGAACAGCTTTACCAGTCAGCGCTCTCTAAAGGTAAAATAAGCACTAAGTATCCAGCCACCTGTAAACGACGGCCTCGTTCTGTTTCATATGTATCCATTACCAGTTCTCGGCGGGCCTTCCCTCTTCCCTGGCCGCCCGTGACTGTAACAGCCTCAGGACTGTTTTTCCACCGTTACTTCCCAACCGTCCATTCTTGTAGTGGTCAGAATATTCCTTTTAAAACTTGAATCACTTAATAGCAGTACTTTGCTTTAAATCCTCCAGTGCTTTCCATTGTGTTTAAAGTAAAACCCAGGCCCTTAACCAAAGGCCTCGCGATGTGATTTCTGCCTTGTCTTGTGCCACTCTCTTCCTCCCTCCCGGCCCCCTAGTCGTACTGGCCGCTTCAGTTTCTCTCCTACTTCAGGGCCCCTGCACATTCTGTTCCTTCTTCCCAGGCTCCTCGACCTCAAGTTTTCTCTTAGTGTCTCAATCTGTAGTCTCAGCTCAAATGTTAGTATTTCCTGGTCACTTTATTAAAACATGCCACCCCTCTACCCCTTAGCTGTCCCCTTCCTTCATCACAGCCCTGTTATTACTTTGTTTACTTGTCTGACTACTGTCTTTCTCTCTGGTAGAATTTTGGGTAGGAAACGTTTTCATAATCCTTAGAACATTACCTAGCCGGTGGCCAAAGTTCAAAAGTATGTCTTGAATGAAGAAGTCAGTCCCTGAGTGTTTGAAAGTAGAGGCTGAAAGAGCATTGGTGGGAATATAATACAGATAATTTAAACCTATCCAGCGTGGCAGGAGTAATGATTTTTAGGTCTCCTACCCTGAGACTTCTGATGATAGTATAGGGTGTATTTGTTACTATTATTTGTTACATTTACTGGATTACATATCAGCTTCTGCTCCAAACATTTTGTCACCTGTTTCCTGTCCTTTGGCTCACTTTGGCTTAGGATCGGCCCCAGGTGCTGCACAGGCTAGCAACATGGTTCTGGTGTGGAGTAGTCCGTTTATGTGTTCATTTTATCCACGAGGCACTGAAAACACAATAGTGAGTAAGAGGTCAACATATATGTTAAGTTTTCCAAGAGGCTTGACAAAGAGGGAGTGGAGAGAGAGAAACAGGTGTTTCCTGGAGGGGGATGAGAGACTGAATGGGGTTTGAGGTGTGTGTTTTCTTTTTTAACAACATAGGCATATAAAAGAAAATTATGCTAAAAAGCTTTAAAACCATAGTCTCCCACTCCTCTTTCCCCTTCCTCATCCCCAGAGGCAACCATTTTCAACTTTTAAGCAGTTTCTTCTGGAACATACCATCATATTTATAAATAATGTCCAAATATTGCTATAAATTGATGCAACAATTTTAAATACTATCTGCTGATTTCCTATTACGAGATTTTTTTAGGGCCTGTAACCTTTCCCATTCCCTGTTCTTCCTACCCCACTCTAAAGGAGAGCTGTTTTGTTTTTAAGATGGGAAATATTCATGTATGGAATGTAGAAGTTGATTTAGTTGTGTTTGGGGGACAATGGCTTTATTTCTAAGCCAGGACAACTGTGTAACAAATTAATCAGAAGTGAAACCAAACAGGAGAATATAGAAAAATCTATCACCTCTTTTGGTAAAAGCAACTTATAACACACTCTTGGTTGCTGATAGGGAATGGGGTAGCCTTTTTAGTATTTTGATGAAGTATTAGCTATTCTACATCACGAGTTTGCAGTCCTCCCTCCCAACACACACACACACACTCTCTCTCTCCCTCTCTCTCCCTCCCTCTCTCTCTCTCTCTCTCTCTCTCTCTCTCTCTCTCGATTGCATTCTTTAATTTGTCTTCTTTCCATGCTGTCAGTTCAGTCTCTATTCTGGATTTGTCATACCAACCTAGAAGTTCTTTTTATCTGCTTTTATGCTTTTAGAATAATAGTATGCCCTAACTGGCACCATGGCATAGTTTTGTTTGCTAAATTTTGTACCTTTTACTGTATGACTCTCTAAAGACTGCTGAATCTGTTTGGCAAACCTATACTTATCAGTTAGTAATGGTTATATTTCCTAAGTAAAGTTGCCTCAACACTTTTTAATCAAATCACAATTTCAACTCAGTGTTCTAGAATGATTTTAAGACCTACATGGTATATTAGAGACAGTGTGGTTTCCTTTTCTTTTATGGCCTAAGGACAATTCCCATATCTTTATTCTAATATTCCCTTTAGCATATGACTATATTTGAAGGTGTGTTTTTTGAAGAGGACAGTTGTTTCCTTTACTCTCCAGTGTTAGTGCTAACCCCTCAAGGCCACATGGGGAACACTGTGCTTGCGCACTTCAAGTCAGAATAAGTAAGATTGCTCATCATTTAGCAAAGCCTAGGTTACTTGTGATACGAAGGTGGTGCCTTTATATCGGCATCTTGAAATAATTAAAATCTTGTATCCTGATGAGTCAGTGACTAAATATTCCCTTCTTTTGTGTATAATTGTATAACTGTTTGGTGTATTTTGTGAATAATTTTATTCTAAAATTGTATGGGAAAGCTTCCTGTTTTAGTCAGTAAATTAGGCTTTTGATTTTCAAACTAAGGTGAGCATCAGTATCACAAGGAAGGCTTGTGGCCCCTTTGGTGGACCCCATCCCTACAATTTCTGATTCAGTAGATCTGGGATGGGGCCAAAAATTTACATTTTTAACCAATTCCCAAGTAATGCTAATGCTATTGTTCCAGGGATCATACTTTGAAAACCACCGAATTAGGAAAACAATGTGATATATGTAGTGTTATGAGGGTTTGATAACAGTTAATTCTTAAACTTCGAAATATAAACCTTTATAGTTTTAAAGAAAAATAATCATTCCTCTAGTGAAGTCACCCCTCAGAAAATACTTATTTTTTCCAATAATCATATTTTTTACTAAGTTTCTGTCTTAGCATATATTTTATAATCATTATGTCTTTTGTCTTATAGCTGGGATTATTTCTCTTCTGGATGAAGAAGAACCACAGCTTAAGGTATGAGTTGAAGGAAAATTAATTCGGCTAAGTATGAATACTGTGAAGCTCTTTAAATTCAGTGGTATCTGTATATCTTCCATCATTTAAAATAGCCATCCTGGCCAGCCCTTACCCAGTCATTGAAAGCTAGCCCCAGAGGACAGTGCTTTTTGAGAACAGCAGTGGGTTTTCCCTAAGTTTAACAAAGCTAAGGCAAATAAACCTCAACATAGCACTTGAGCACCTCCCACACACCTCTCAGTTTATCAACAGCACAAAAAATTTCTTCTGTGTCACATAGTTTAAAATTATTTTCATTTGATAAAAATTTGGAATATACTTTAAGTGGCTCTAGACTCCTGAATTCATTTACATATAGTCAAACTAGCAACTGAAGTCAAACTTGTATGTTCAAAGAAAAAAAGTTCATTAAATTAAGGAATGACATTATATGGTAGCCTGATGTTTGATGATTGGAAACAGAAAGGAAGTGTGTAAACTGAAGAGGAAATGTAAGTCAGTTGGTAAATTTTTATATTTGTCACAGATTAAAAGTTTTAGTAAATGTGAGAATTTGGCCATCAATTCATTGGAAACTATTTTTTAAGGAAGTGTAATGGTGAGTCTGTCTCAAAATTGAATCTTGGTTTTATCTTCTACAGGAATTTGCACTACAGAAATTGAATGCAGTTGTCAATGACTTCTGGGCAGAAATTTCTGAGTCTGTAGACAAAATGTGAGCATTACTTTATTTCTATAAATTGGGATAAAGTAGACCAACTTAACTTATCTATAGATGTGGGTCTTGTGGTTTATAAATTCATTTAGAAATTTGCTGCTACTGAATTGTGGCTTGAATATTTAGATTGGGGATTTTTAAGGAAAACCAGACTTTGAACTAGGCCTATACTTCCTATTCTTTCAGAGAAGTTTTGTATGAAGATGAAGGTTTCCGGAGTCGGCAGTTTGCAGCCTTAGTGGCGTCTAAAGTATTTTATCACCTTGGGGCTTTTGAAGAGTCTTTGAATTATGCACTTGGAGCAGGTGACCTCTTCAATGTCAATGATAACTCTGAATATGTGGAGACTATTATAGGTAATTATCTTCCATCTGCTAAAGCTTTATCTTGTCAGCTTCTTTCTTTCTTTAGTGTGTATAGCATTTTTTTTTCTGAATTACTTTTTGATGTTGCCACATTTTGTTTTAATTGGAAGTTCATCTTTCCACAATAATTTTATGCAGACTGAGTTTTTAGATCTAATTTTCAATTCTGTGCTTTATTATTTTTTATCATAATGAACAGTAATAATGATGCTTTATTATTTTTGTCATAGTGAACAATAAATTAATAACAGTAATAATAAAGACACCTCACAAAACATTTTAAGAATGAATCTAAGAAATGATTCTGAAACAGCTAACTTAATAAACACAAAGATAGATATCTCAGTGATTATGGTTCTCTCTAGCCCAATGAGCATAGTGTTATGAAAAAATTAAATCAGATTATTATCAGTAACAAATTAAATGATAGTAATTTATAGAGTTGCTTCTAATACAGGAAACCATTATTGAGTATCTCCATTGTGCTAGGTACTGGGCCAGTAATGCTTCATACTATGATTTATTCCACAGCTGCTCTGTGAGGAAGGATCTAGCCCTGTTTTACAAATGAGAAAACTTGAGTTTCAATATGATAAGTACACATGGCTATTAAATAGGAGGGTCAGAATTTAAAACCCAGGCTTACTTTAGAACCCATACTGTTTCTACTAGTAACCATTGATTTCTCGTTTGCTTCTTTATTTTTGAAATGAGGGGATAGCACACAGGCAAGGCTTCTGGTTTTCTGTCTCAGCATTTTCAACCTTTTTTATCTCATGGCACACATAAACTACTAAAGTTCTGTGACACACCAGAAAATATATTTTTTGCTGATCTGACCAAAAAAACAGGTATAATTTTTATTGATTTACAAAAAAAAATAATAATAGTAATTACCTTCCCTTTTTGCTCCAGAGTAACTTTAAAAAATCAGGTGCCTATACTTGTATATAAGGATTTCTGGTACCAAGAATTAACCAATCAGACACAACCTTATTATGCAAAGTGACTAATAAGATACAACTCTATTATATAACCTATATATTTATGGTTCAAGACAGGATATTCACACCAGACGGCTATTGTTTTGTTGGCTGTTTTCATTTTTTTATTTGACAATCTAAGGGAAAAGAGGTCAGTGCTTCTGACTAAATAGTCAGGTATTGCATGTTTTTAAAAATTCTTGTAGTACACCAGTTGCAAATCGCTGCTATATCTTGTAAGTTGATCCAACTATTTAAGATTTTGTTCAAAGATTTTGTAGTTTTAAAAAGTATTTGGAAACTTCTGATCTAGTAGATGAAAGAAGAGACTGCAAACCCTTCAGATATGTCTTTATGAAGAGCAAGCTTTAGATCATAGTTACAGAGAGCCCGAGGGTGTGTTGTCTGAGTACAGTATGACTATTTTTTTAATTCCTGATTAAGAGGAATTGCATTATCTACCTGAACCCTTAAAAGGAGAGAGTTGGTATTCTTTCAGAAGTTGGGAAATGCTGCACAAGGTGGTCCAAAGGGGTGCTTTCAAATGTCCCTGAAGTTCTAAGTAGGATTCTGTTTTCATATTTTTAAAGTTTTTGCTTTGATGGTGTGAAAAAGGTTGCAAGTAACTTTACTGCTGTTAGATGCTCATTGAATTGGAGTTTTCATTTGTGGATCCTGTGGAAAGAACAGATGGTTTTATTTTATTTATTTTACTTTTAACCCTCACCCAAAGACATGTGTTTTTTTAATTGACTTTTAGAGAGAGAGGAAGAGACATGGATCAGTTGCCTTCCATGTGCACTCCGACTGGGGATTGAACCAGCAACCCTTTGTTGCACAGGACTGCGCACAGACCAGCTGAGCCACTCAGCCAGGGCAAGAACAAATGGTTTTAAAGAATAGATCATTATATAATTTGAAACTAGAGCACTTTTCCTACATTAAGTTATATGTGAGGAGTTGCACTTACCTCTTTTCTCTTATTTGAAGGATTTTTTTTGATGAATGTTGATAATTCTTTCCAACAGTGATCAAGTGCTTGTAGTGGTGTTATTTTAAAATTATGCTCTATAAAAATTTTCTTTTTTATATATTTTTATTGATTATAAATTATGCTTTTAAACAGGACTGTTGGTCTGTATAGGGCTGTGAGGTGGTAGATGCCCTCTCTGTCTCTAAAACACTATTTATCATCTTTGCTTGTAGGAGGTGATTGTTGATCAACAGGTGTGTTCTGTTTGCTTTTCTTTATGTGGAAGTAGGGCTCACCCTTCTAGTGTTTTGTTTTGTTTTTAATCCTCCCCTGAGGATATTTTTTCCATTGCTTTTCAGAGAGAGTGAGAGAGAGGAAGAGAGAGACACATCAATTGTTTGTTTGCTGCATGTACCCCAACTGGGACTGGGGATCATTGCCTGCCACCCAGCTGGCTGCATGCCCTGGCCACAATCAAACCCGAGACCCTTCAGTCCTCAGGCTGACGCTCTAACCACTGAACAAAACTGCCTAGGGCACACCCTTCTAGTTTTATGACAGTCAGAACAGATATTTTTTAAATATCAGAGGAAGTTGTGAGAGGTTATACAAAATAAAAATTGGGAAAGGTTTCCTGTTGTCTTAATATCATAAACAGTGTACATCCAGAAAATTAAGGACTAGTAAGTCTTCTCCCAGTTCTGATAAGACTTCTGCTGGGAATGATTCTGGGATATAGTTATGATATAAACCTGCTAAGTGAGAGCACAGATATAAAACTGGTACTTACCTTTTTTCTTCTCAGTGAAAATCTAAGGAAAACTCCCTAAATTCTTTACTTCTGAGGTTCCTTTTTAATGCGTAGAGGTAATATTTTTCTTATTTAACTACATTTGGTTCAAAAAGCTTATATTAGGGCCTGGTAAAGATATTCTGCAACCAGAATTGTTTAAGGTCTGCTTTGTTACTGCCACTTTGTCTTATTAACCATATCTGAACCTGTATAGTTCTACCCGAGTGGACCTTGAATGTCATACATTTCAGTTTTTAAAAGTCCTTTGCTTCCCCCAAAGTATAGATCTATTATGGGCCATCTAATGGACAGCAGTTCTTTATGCTAGTTCAAATCATTTCTGTTTCCTGGGGCTATATTTTGCAACTGTCTTTGTACCCTTTCTTCTTTTTAAAGGAAAGAACAACAAGCCAGTGGATTATAGAGAGGATACTATTGTATATGGCATTCAAAATGGGTAGCTATTTATCTTCCATATGAAGGTGGAAGAAGGCTTAGGGAAATTTCCTTTTTTGTTTTTTCCTAAAAAGTTCAAAGTGTGATTGCAAAGTACTATAAATTATAAACAAATTTAAGTGTTTTTTTTTATCAAGTGCACTATTGGCACCCTTCAATATGTGGCCCCCTCCTCCCCTTCCACCCAAGTAATTGTGAATGTGAAAGCCAACTTGTGCACGTACACCATTGCATGAATTTTTAGACTCCTGCGGGGAGGCAGTGAATAGCTTCCACCCATCTCACACTGAAGCAATGACTATTTCAGTTGATGTACTACAATTACTGGAAAGGTTTTTGGAAATCTTTGGAATTGCCTTTAGAACCTGTGACACATTTCAGGTCATTTCACCATTATTGTACAAAGATGATTTAGACATAGTCCCTTCTGTGAAGGAGCTAATAGTTTCATTAATGTGAGGGAGTCTAATAATTTATTGCCATGTGATAATTGCTACAATAGCCTTTTTTAATATCAATAATAGCAAGTGTCTGTTTTTTTAAAGTGAAACAGCAACTATTTGTAGCCAACTCTGTTGAATAAGCAGCTTAGTTGAGTGATATAATTTTGGTCAAAATAAAGTAACAAGATAGAAATGTTTTCAGTACTATGGGCCTTGTTGGAATTAGTGTGTAGCCCTCCAGTGTAACTGTTATGAAGGGAAGAGTATTACTTTGAATGTATAACTTCTAGCATTTAAAAATTTTGAAATGTGCTCGTTACTCTATAGTCAACCCATAAGTTTTTATGATTATAAGTGTTGGCATTGTCCTTTCTAGTAGTTTGGTCCAATCAGAGTTATTTTATTTTCTTCATAGCAAAATGCATTGATCACTACACCAAACAGTGTGTAGAAAATGCAGATTTACCTGAAGGAGAAAGAAAACCAATTGACCAGAGGTTGGAAGGCATTGTGAATAAAATGTTCCAGCGATGTCTAGATGATCACAAATATAAGCAGGCTATCGGTATTGCTCTGGAGACACGAAGACTGGATATCTTTGAGAAGACTATACTGGAGTCGGTAGGTAGATGATGTGATTTTAGAGATTGTTTTGATGGGGAATCGGCAAAATAAATTATAAAAACAGAATCTCGTAGGTAGTGAAAAGAAAATCTGGTTTAGAAATAATAAGGTGCTCTTTTGCCTAATGCTTTATTTTATAATTTATATAAGAACCTTGGCTGTGTTTTGTGTTCATTCAATATCTGCTTTGGTCTTACTGCATTTATTCCTTTGAAGTCTTGTGTGGGGAAATTGAATTAATTGTCCTGACCTTTTTAAGAAGACTGTATTGATAAACTGCTGTATTATTGTACTTATGGCAAAAACTATAAACTGGATTCCTGGTTTGGGAATATTTTGCAATAATTATGACAACTGTAAATCACCAACCAAAATGGTCAGAAAGGTGCAAGACTGAGTTAGTTGGACATTGATCTGCATGCCATTTGCTGTTCTCCATTAGCTAGCTCTCTGCACTCCAGCCATTTTGACCTCCTCTCAGGTCCTAAATGTACCCTGCCTTGTTCCCCTTGCCAAAAATACTGCCTCATCCAAAATTATTTTTCTTTTTCTTTACCTGCTTTATTTCTGTTCAAGATCCAGAGTTCAGTTTAACTGTCACTTGTTTACAGATCCTTAAATCAATCCCTGCCACCCATACTCTCCTCAACGCCTGCTGCAAAGACTAGCTCCGATTCATTTGTTAATCTCTTGGAGCCCTGTATTTTTTTCATAGTGCTTACCACTATATTAATTGATCAATTGTGTTACTAGGCAGTTAATATCTGTCTTTACCACCAGATTGTAACCTCTGTAAGGACAGGTATTTTGTGCCTTGTTCACCACTGCATCCCCAAAGCCCCAGGGCAGTGTGAGAAGCAGTGGTAAGATTCTTTTAAGTGAGTAAGGGAATGAACCACCCACTGTGATAAAATGGCCCGTTTTATACTGTTTTCATTTTTGTGTTGTAGTCTCTCCTTGTCTTCATGAGAATAGAATGAAAATACTTGTTTTCATTTGGTCAACAAAGACTTTTTTTTTTTTGAGTGCCTACTATGTAGCAGACTATTCTAGGCATTGGAGATATCAATACCAATAAAGTTCCCGCCCGGATGAAACAGTCCATTGGAGGAATCGGCATCCAGGCAAATAATTACATGGGTAGACGAAGTAGGTTTACAGTTGTTAAATTACCACCCATCATTACCTAAAAGATAAATCATAAGTAAGGATATGTAATACTAATAATAATAATAATAAAAAGAAGACAAATAATAAAAGTAAATAATGTAGTAATTACTACTTTAATAATACAGAATAAACTGTTCGTGTATTTACAACTGTAAACCTTTTGCCCACCCCTGCATATAAGGTAAAGGGATGATAAATGTTTAAAAAAAGAATAAAGCAGAATAAGAAATGCATCTTACTTGGCATCCCAGTATACAGCTTTATATAGATATAACTTGTTTTATGAAAGAGTACCTACTTTTATTGCTTGTAATATAACTGATATTTTTAATTTGTATTTCATTTTAAAAAAATAACAAAAACACTAGTTTCATTAAGTTGATTTCATGAGACACTGATGAGTCATATCTCACTATTTGAGAAATACCCCTGTAGCTCTTCAGTATGCTTATTTATGTCGAAGGACTTTTATAGGTTGGTACCACAAATATTGGGCATGCTTTGGAGAATCAGAAGGAAAATGTACATAGTCTGGAGTTGAAATTTGCACCAGCCAGATGTGACAGCTCTCAAAACTTGAGTCACTTAGAGCTCAATAACAGTTCTGTCACATTTATGTTCCTGGCCAAGACTATAAGCAGTAAGTCATGGAAGAGTCTAGCAGCAAGATTGGAGACAGAAAGACTTGAGTAGACACAATTGAAAAAACATAATGACTCAGTATACAGACAGTTATATGTATCTTTTTAGAATAATTAATAGCCTTACTCTGTTATAGCGCCCTATACTCATATAGTCCTGGATGATCCTGGATGACCACTATATGTATTAAATTGTTTTCCATCCATTTTTTCATGAAGACAGGGAAATATGTAACTTCCTTTTAAGATTGATATCTAAAAGGGTTTAAATCTTTGGCTGCCTAGAATTAGTAAAGAACATAGATTAAATAATTGATTTTTAAATAGGATGCTTCAGTAATCAGATAATGATGTATCTTTAAATTATTTCTTTCAGAATGATGTCTCAGGAATGCTAGCTTATAGCCTCAAGCTCTGCATGTCTTTAATGCAGAATAAACAGTTTCGGAATAAAGTACTAAGAGTTCTAGTTAAAATCTACATGAACTTGGAGAAACCCGATTTTATCAATGTTTGTCAGGTAATTACATTATGTTACATTACTTTACACTGTACTGCTGGGCTGTGCCTCACTACATTACATAATACTGTGTTTGATTACATTACAGTACTGTAATGGTTTCATATATGTATCTCAGTTGATCTTCACTACAGCCCTGTGAAGATAAAGTATGTAGTTTATATTCCTTTTTACTTACAAGAAACTGAATCTCACAAAACTAAAAGCTTATTTTGTTAAAATCTATTCTTTCTATTCTTCTCCCCCCCCCCCCCTTTTATTGAATTTATTGGAGTGACACTGGTGGTTAACAAAATGATACAGGTTTCAGGTACACAATTCTACAACACATCATCTGTACACTATCGTGTGTTCACCGCCGCAAGTCAAGTCTTTGTCTATCATCTTTTATATCCTGCCCGTATTTTTTTTTTTTATATTTTGAAAATAATCCAAGCATTTAAGGAAATTTTGGAAACGAAGAAGGTTAAAAAAAGTAAAAGGTAGAAGAAAACATAAAAATAGTACCTATGTTATATCACTCTAGAAAGAATTTCAGGTGTAAAAATTATGTTTGGTTTCATTACCCAAACACAACCAAAACACATTTATGTATATATTTATCTCTTTTCATGTATGAATTTGCTTACACCTTTTTTAAAAATTCAGTGTAAAAAATCTATAAAATAAAATGAAAAGTGTATCTTTTCCTTTGTTTGGACCTTTTCTCAGAGGTGATGCATACGTATTTGTCCTTCACTTATTAGCACAGTGCAGCTGCTTCATTCTTTTCGGTGGCTATATTGTATTTTATTGGCTGGAGGTGCAAAGCAAGTTAGAAACAAAAAAACTGGAAAAGTTCCACATTTATATCACCCTAAGTCAGCTTAACATTTTAGTGTATTTCAGTTTTCTCCATATAGGTTTTTGGAGTTTTATTTGCTTCTAAGTAGTATTTAATAATTTTTAAATAGTTTTTTAAATTTCTATAAAAAACAGTTGTCCTCTGCCTTCTTCCTCTGTGTATTTCAGTTTTATTCCTCAGAGAGAATTTTATTTCTTTTAGCTCTTATTCCTTGTGCCTTTAAAACTTTTTAAATTTATATTTTTAAAATATATTTTTGAACAGGTAATAATACATTCACGTGATTTCAAAATTCAAAAAGAACCAAAGGGTATGCAGTGAAAAGTCTTCTTTTCCACTCATCCTAGCTCCCAAGTTCCCTTCCCTGGAAGCGAACAGTACCAATTAGACATGTCCTTCAATTTAACATTGTTTTATGTTCTAACTCTTGTTCTCTTTCTTGACTGTAGTAGTCATTTAGTGGGTGTACCTTGCCTTACTTAGCCAGTCCCATTACTTGCTACTTATTTTGTTTCCATTCTTTTCTGTTCTTAATTTGTACTAACTTTGATTATGTGTTCATTTTAAAATTGAGTTATTTGCTACTGAAGGGAACAAGAAAAGTTTAAATTAATTTTTAAAAGAAAAATTCTAACATTATTGGATAATTTTGTTAAAACATATGGCAGGTCATAAGAATAGTTAGAGAAATGTTTCAAAGTGGTCATTTTAGTTGCACCTTGTCCTGGCCCGGTACAGTACAATGTGTGTTAAATGAATGACTGACTGCTACAACTTATGGTAAAGCAGAAATTACAAGTTAAGGAGCACTTAAATGTAAATTATGGATAAGATTTAAAGAAGCCAAGATTTATTCACCAGCCAGTTACCGAAAACCGCTAATTGCCGGGCATGATATTCGGAGCTCTGAGTATAATTTGTACGGATTATCTTATGGAAGGCAGATTCTATTTTCAGGAAAACTTTATCTAGTGCCAGAATCAGAAGTAGAGTGCTAGATTAGATGGTTAGTCTGCCCCAGCTTGCCTATGCTTATATTTTAAGTTTTCCTATATGTTGACTGTTTGTCACTCTAAGTATCTTGTAGAGTTTCCGATTATTGTGTAATTGTTCTTTATCTGCATTTCAGTGCTTAATTTTCTTAGATGACCCCCAGGCTGTGAGTGATATCTTAGAAAAACTGGTGAAGGAAGACAACCTCCTGATGGCTTATCAGATTTGTTTTGATTTGTATGAAAGTGCTAGCCAGCAGTTTTTGTCATCTGTAATCCAGAATCTTCGAACTGTTGGCACCCCTATTCCTGCTGTGCCTGGATCCACCAATACGGGTACTGTTCCGGGATCAGAGAAAGACAGGTATAAGAATCTTTTTCTGCATCAGAACTGAACAACCTTTATTTTATTTTGGGAATGCTCATAGTCTGCATATTTTAAGAATAAATTTTACCGTTAGCTTTCATAGATTGTAAAGTTTTATTAAAGCTGTTCTGTTTTGCACTGTGCTGGGCACATTAAGGAAAACCAGAGAAATGGACCTTTCTGGAAAGAAGTAAAAGTGATTTTATGACAGGGAGGGCCTGCCGGACAGCATGTGTGCCATATAATCCAGTCAGTTACAAACCTCAGGACAGGCAGGTAGACTAAATTTCAGAAATTTAAGTTAATTAGAAATAAGAAACAGTCTCAGCTTTTTGTGCTTTCATTAGAACTAAATATGTATATGTCTTAGACTGCTACAGTATTAGATTTTATTTTCCTATATTTTGGTACACATTTAGGCCACTTATTAAAAATGTTCAAGTGTGTGTTTGCTGTCACCTGCTTCTTTTGACTGTTGTAAGCCTTTTTGCATTTCTGTATCAGCTTGGGATTGTGTTGAATCTCTTCAGCTTGGAGCAAACTGAAACCCTAACTTTATTGTCTTGTAATCCATAAACATGGTATTCTTCATTGTTTAGATTTTCTTTAGTTTTTCTCAGCAGTGTTTTTTAGATTATAATGCAGAGATTTTGCACATATTTCCCTAAATTTATTCCTAAGTATATTATGATTTTTGAAGCTGTTATAAGTGGTATGTTTTAAAGTTCAATTTCCAATTATTTGTTGTTAATATATAGAAATACAATTGATTTTTGTATATTAATGTTGAGTTCCATAACCTTGCTTAAATCAGTAGGTCTAATAAAATTTTTTATAGATCCTTTCATTGGACTTTCTACATAGGAATCATGTCATTTGTGACTAGATAGAAATTTTACTTCTTCCTTTATAACTTTTATACCTTTTCTCCCTTGTCCTGCATTGTCTAGAGTTTCCAGTACATTATTAGGTAGATGTGATGAGAGTGAACATCTTTACCTTGTTCCGATCTTAGTGGGTTAGTGATTAGTTTGTTTCTTTTTGACTTAAAATTTTTTCTCCTTACTGTCTCTTTTTCCTGTGCCGTAGTTATTTGTTCTCGTGTTCCTTCTGAATTAATCTTCATTTCTGAAATGATCATTTTTCCTCTTTCATTTCTGATTTTACCTAATTCTATTTCATTTCTGAGCTTTTCTAATTCTGATATATAATATTTTATACCTTGTGTAATTTTTTTAATGTCTCACCTTCTCTGAAAATTTTTTTCTTATAACATTTTATGGGATTTTACTTTGACCCTCTTCTGTAGCTTATCTTCCCTGAAATTAGTTTTCCTAAATTTTTACAAAGGAGGTTCATTTAAGAGAGGTTTTATAATTTCACTGCCCTCTAGAACTTCCTCTTCTATTGTGTTGTGAAGTATTGAACAAATGGTGTCTTAAAGTTCTGAGGTCTCCTGGCTCTGCTTCCTTTCCCACTCTTGCTTGGGCCTCTTTTTCCTTCTGATTTGGATCCTGTGCTCAGCATTTCCTCCTCAGAGCACAGTGCTTGACTCAGAAGGGAGTAGTGGCTGGTAAGTTATAAGTTGTTGCAGCCCAACTGCTTCACATCAAACTGGTCTTGTAAGCTGTTGGTGATAAATCTCCACTTGACTGTGTTTTGGGAACTTGGGCTATACTTTGTCACCTGGTTTTGTTATATTTATTGCTCATGCATTTTGCTAACCTAGTTCATTGCTTTGTGTATTTTAATGAATATATTTGGAGGAAATTCAATATCTGTACCACCTCCATCTTATTAGACTCTTTAGTTTCTTAACAACAATATTTATTAATTTGGACATAGTTCAGATCTTCAATTTGATAACATCACCCACACATACTATTCAGAAAAGATTTATCAGATTAATAACTGTTGGTTCTTTACGTTTTAGTGAGTCAATGGAAACAGAAGAAAAGACAGGTAGTGTGCTTGTAGGAAAGACACCAGAAGTGGTAAGTGTGCTTTTTGAAGTTGTGGTTGCTGTTTAACATATGGCACAGTACATTGTAAATTATTTTAAAATGTTACATACCTGTTTTTATGGAGGTTTATAATTAGGTTTTATACTGAAGTCATTTTATTTAATTTATCTTTTCTTTATCTTTATTATTGTTGAAAGTTTTACAGATGTCCTCCCTTTTCCCCCCATTGACCTCCTACACCCTACTCCTGCCCCCACCCCAGGCTTTCACCACATTATTGTCTGTGTCCATTTGCATATAAGTTCTTTGGTTATCTCTTCCCACTTCCCCCTTTCCCTTTATTATACATCAGTCTGTTGCATGCTTCAGTGTCTCTGGGTCTATTTTGTTCATCAGTTTATTTTGTTCATTAGATTCCGAGATCATGTGATACCAAAGTCATTTTATAAAACTGGATTTTCTGTAAAAAGTACAATTTTAAAGACTGATCCCAGGGAGCACCTAACTTAGGTGAAATCAATCTTTAGATTCTTACCAATGAGTGAACTCTTCAGAATAACTGAATTGCCTGTCATGGGGAAAGAAAAAGGTATCGCCTCTATATAAATGGCAACTGATTGTAGAGGGGCCAGTTTAGTTCTCTTTGTTTTTTTGTTTTTTAGTATTCATAGAAGAGTTGGCTAAATATTAGAGCAGCAATATGAATGGATATAAGTTTTTCCTTCATCAGGACTTTTGGTTTCTGATGCTCAGGTATATAAACTTCAACTGTTCTTCAACTGGATAGATAGTTTTGTTGATTGATGGCTTTGTAGTTCATGAGATCATATAGATGTGTTGATTAAAGGTGCTTTTGATTTTGTTAGTTTGGATTAGGTAGTTCCTCACCTAAAGTATAAGCTGGCTCTGTATAAAAGTTTTCCTTACATATCATCAGTAATTAGTTATTCTTTTACAGCTTGTTTTTGTTTTGTTTTGTTTTAAAATATTTTACATTGGAAGCTCATTCAGAATGAATTGCATTCTTCCATCAAGCTGGTATCATATCTCAGTGGTATCTAATAAATAAATTATACATGAGTTTTTTAGATCTTACTGTTAAATAAGTTGTATGTATGAACTATGAATTTCACTGGTTATGGGCTGTTAAAATAAAGTGGCCTTAGTGGATTTCAGTAATATATTTTCATTCTTTCTTTGTTTGTTTTGGCAGAGTCCAGAGCCCAAGGATCAGACTTTAAAAATGATTAAAATTTTAAGTGGTGAAATGGCTATTGAGTTACATCTGCAGTTTTTAATACGAAATAATAACACAGATCTCATGATTCTAAAAAGCACAAAGGTAGGAAATTATAATGGAGGCTTTTTTTATATTTCTTTGTTGAATATAAGTACTTATATTTATTTCTTTTGTTGCGTTTTATTCCTGATTAAGGATGTAAGTTTTTGTAAAAATAACAATGGGAGAAACTCTTAAACTTGTTGAAAAAGAAAGAGAATTAATATTGATTGAGCTCCTATTTTTTTGCTAATCATTAGGAAGTTCATTGGATTCTCTTTTTTTTCTTTTCATTTTCTTTAGCTAACTTTTTAATGTATTTTAATATATACATGTAGCATTTGGATAAAAGGCATCATCAGCATATTGATAAAGAGTTTATGTGTCTGTTTTCCCACTGAACTGCAAACTTGAGAGCAGAGATTTTTACCATATCATTGTAACTCTTGTTGGGATACTGCTCACAACAGTTATTAACATTAGTTTTAATTGTTGAACAGATAATATATTCTCCTGCTACAAAAAATGGTTGTGTGTTCATGGGTGAGCTTGCAAATTGTATGAATACTCTGCCAATGATAAAAATCTGTTTGTTTTTCTAAGGATGCAGTGCGGAATTCTGTGTGTCACACAGCAACCGTTATAGCAAACTCTTTTATGCATTGTGGAACTACCAGTGACCAGTTTCTTAGGTAAATATACTTGAAAGTTTCCACTTTGTACAGTCATCTTTAACAGAGACTTTGTTGACATTGTTACATGGATATGGAGAATTTCCCCTGCCTGCCAGCCCTGGATTTTAAATTTTATTTTTGCTATATTATATATTTTTTTGCATATGCCTACTTGTTTTTGTTTTTTAATTGAGGCTTTTTCTTTCATTTGTTTTTTAATTTAGCAATTTGAAGGAGAGGAAGGAGGAGAGAGAGCGACATCAATTTGTTGTTCCACTTAGATATGCATTCATGGATTGTTCCTTGTATGTGCCCTGACTAGGGATCGAACCTGCAACATTGGTGTATCGGGACAACCCTCTAACCAACTGAGCTGCCTGGCCAGGGCCCTATTTATTTTAAGGCAAAATTAATTCTCTTCATTAGTTGGCCTGAGTATCAGCTTTTGGATGAAATATATTAAGCTCAGAAATTTAGTATAGTTTTGTTTTTGTTCATAGTGGAATTACATATTATTCCTTTTTAAAAAGTCCTCAAAACATTAAGAACAACTTAAGAGGTAAAAAAGAATCAGCAGTAATTTGCGTCCCATACCATGAAATGATTTGTAATAGTTCAAGGAAATTTTTTAATACTTTGAAGTCAAAATATTATAAAAAGCTTTATGGAATTTGTTTCAGTAATTTTCTTTTCTTACAGAGATAACTTGGAATGGTTGGCCAGGGCTACTAACTGGGCAAAATTTACAGCTACAGCCAGTTTGGGTGTAATTCACAAGGTAATAATACACTGATCAATGTGAGCAGGCATCAGCACAGAGTAGTTTTTCTGGAGTTAATAAAATATAGAAGTTTACTATAATTCATTCACAAGTGCATTTTGCTGGATCAGCCCTCTTATAGGGAAGGATAAATTAATATATTAAAGTACATATATATGTGTTTGTTTTTTAAAAAAGGTGGAAATCCTTTTCCTATGAAGACTAAGCTATTTCTCAAAGGATGAATTGAAATAAGTTACTTGCATAGTCTAAGATGAATATGGGGAAATGTTATAAAATGGAGAAATTGAAGCATTTGTTTCTAAGGATGTGACTGGGTCTCTTAAAGGCTTTTCTCTCATTCAAGTGATAAAGTTGTGTAAGAGAGAGCCCCACTTCCTTCCTTCTCTCTTAGCAAGCGAGCATGCTGGAGAAAAGCAGTAATCATAGAAAATGTTAGCTCTTTTTCTTACTTTCTCTTACTGACACCTTTGTTGTGGCTCAAATTTACAGGGTCATGAGAAGGAAGCATTACAGTTAATGGCAACATATCTTCCCAAGGACACCTCTCCGGGATCAGCCTATCAGGAAGGTGGAGGTCTCTATGCATTAGGTCTCATTCATGCCAATCATGGTGGTGATATAATTGACTATCTGCTTAACCAGCTTAAGAATGCCAGCAATGATGTAAGTGTTAGATTGGAAAACTAAACTTTCATTTGTTAAGAGTCCAGAAAAACATATTTGCCAAATTATTTTAACAAATAGAAATTTTGTTATATTTGGGAATTCCCAAAACAGTGCTGTTCTCATAGAAAAATTTTTTTTAATTTCCTTTCCTTCTCTTTAAGCTAAAATTATGCTGCTCAGTCCTTTAAACCTTATGACAAGCAAAATAAAGTACTCGGTATTTGCAAAACACACGTTGCATTCCCACACTTTAGAGGTTTGTAATGTTACATAGGTGACCTTAGTGATCATTTAGTCTAATCCTATCATTTTACAGAAAGCTAAGGCCCAAAGATATTGCAATATACTCTCGGGAATCAGAGTTCTTGCTTGTTTTGATCTTTGATAAGTTTTAAAATGTAAACTTTTGGAAAAACTTAAGTAGCCCTGCCTTATTTTAAGGTACCTTGAAACAGGATTTTAGACTTTAATGTTTATATTAGAGTAGACTTGTTTATTAGAATGCTTTTAGGAGAGTAGCTGAGTCACCCAAAAAACTTTGTCTCCTTACTTTAGTGAAAAGATTGAGGCCAATAGAAACATCTGTCCTGGCTAGTAAACCCCCTATCCACAGATCGTATCTGCATTTACACATACCTTTACCTCATTTCCTCTGGTCTCAGGTAAAAACTTTCTTACCAGGCAAAGCTTTTTGGTTGCCAACAACAGAAACCACCTCTGACTAACTTAAACAATGTTTATTGGAAGTAGTTTCTGTAATTAAAGACGTTGATGAACCAGTTCCCACGAAGGTTAAGAACCAGGGCAGCTTTAGGGATCTAGATTACAGGAGCTAATGAAGTTGTCTCTTCAGGGCCCTCTGTCAGGATGAATGAGCTTGAATGTTTTTAGTCCTTGGGTCATTCCACTTAAGAAAGATTAAAATTCTAGAGGAGCATCCACTTGGCCTATCTTGGGTTATACATAGTCCAACACTTTAGCTAGAGGAAGATGGGAACTTCTTATGATAGTCCCACCAAGACTAATCAATGGGGGAGGAGGAGTCTTCAAGCAAGATTGGGATGCTATCACCAATACAGAGATGCTATGCACTCAAAAATGACAGGAGACAAAGTGTCCCTCTTCAAGTAAAGACCAACTCTTGCTCTTGATTCCATTTTCTCCCACTTTATTCACAGCTTTTTCCCATTAGATACCTTTTTCTCCTGTTCAGCCTCCCTCTATGCTGCCTTTCCCCCCAGCCCAGAAGCATATTCATGTCTCACCCACCCTAACAAAAACTTCCTTGGGCACTTGCTTCTTCCTCTTGTTGTCATCTTTCCCTTCCTCTTACATAAATGTATTGAAATAGAGTTGTAGTCTCACTCCACTTTTTTTTTCTAATTCACTTCTCAACCTATTATCATATGGTGTCAGCAAGCACCATTCTTTTGAAACTGAAATTTCTGAGGTTACCACTGGCCGCCTGATTTTCAAATCCTTTGATCATTCTAATTAGGCCGACTGCTCTACGTATTTATATCAAAATATATTTTGAAATTAGAATAAAAGCTTGGATTTTAAGTACAATGTACCACATCAATGGAGCCCATGCTTTTTCTCTAGATCGTTCGACATGGTGGCAGTCTGGGCCTTGGTTTGGCTGCCATGGGGACTGCACGCCAGGATGTGTATGATTTGCTAAAAACAAACCTTTATCAGGATGATGCTGTGACAGGTGAGTGATTCTTTCTAAACAAATTTTAGGATTACTTAATGTAACTATAATATTTGTTTTCTACTTATAATTTGTAGCCTCTTAAAAATCTAACGATTTCTGTACTTGAAGAGGGAGTGGATTTTTTCCGCATTTGTCAAACTCATAAAAATATGTTTTATGATATATAGGCTTTTAAAAATAGGATAGCCTATGTGTCTCTCTGTATAACTGACTTTTGAAATACACATTTATTAGAATGATCTACTTGTATCATAGGACTATATACTGCTTGGTGATAATGTAGAAAAAATGTCATAATGTCTCCTTTGAAATCACTATGGTGCCTTCAGTTAAGATTTTAAAAGAAAATAGCTATAAATATACATCCACATAAAATATCCTCTTTTTTTCCAGATGGTTTGGAGAACTGCACTCAGAAACTAATGGTTGTTTTGATAGTTGATGCTAATTGCCACTTGCAGTAGGATATGTTGTACTGAGTTTATGTACTTTAATTTTTTGCTCACTAGGGGAGGCAGCTGGCCTGGCCCTAGGTTTGGTTATGCTGGGCTCTAAAAATGCCCAGGCTATTGAGGATATGGTCGGCTACGCACAAGAAACTCAGCATGAGAAGATCCTGCGTGGCCTTGCCGTTGGCATTGCCCTGGTGATGTACGGAAGGATGGAGGAGGCCGACGCGCTCATCGAGTCTCTCTGCCGCGATAAGGTGAACCCACTGCACTGGTCCTCTTCTCCCCGCACTCCCTTACCGCCCAGTTAGCTCCACCATTCATGAAACACTCAGCTTCACTGGAACTTCCTCTGTTCCCTTCAGAACACCTAGCGACATTTGTTAATAAAACCTTTCACAAGATATATAAAACCCAATAGAATTTAGAAAATAAAAACACTGATTAGAAGGTGTGAACTGGAGTATTTTTAGGATTTTAAATTTAATGAAGATTTCAGATCAATGATTTTCAGATAAAGAAATCCAAAGTTTTTTAGAAATTTACAGGTTGATTCATTTTACTTCATTGTTTTTCATCAAAAAATAGTGCCAGTCTCTACTTACTTATTTGGATGAGGTTTTTCCCACTGCCTTTGTTTGATTTTCACAGTGGTATTGGTTATTATAAGTGGTCAGCAGTAATACTGTCCTCTTTAATCTGATTAAAAGAACCACTGCTATAATTTACGATAAAACTATTTTGCTCAACTATCAGACCTCCATGTCTCTTTTACTCAGCAATCAGTGCCCAAGAATTAAATGATAAAGCAAGTTAGAATGTGGAATAGAAGCAGGCTTCTCTGTTGTTCATTTGATAAATGGAAGTTGAGGGTCACAGGGCAGTAAGTGTTGATCTGAGTTTATACTTCCTGAAAAGTTCAAGACAGAACAGGCATGTTGCACAGAATGTTGGGAATTTCACGCAGTTAATTCCACTCATGTTAGCCTATGTCCCCGTTCATTTAGAAAATACCAACAAAAGAGTTTTTGAGTTCATCTTTTCCTGCCTAAAACGAACTCTCCCTGTGCATACAACTATACCCATTAGTCTGTAGAACTTACTGTTTGAAATAAGTTGGTGATTGATGTTGAATTATTTTTTTTAGGACCCAATTCTTCGACGGTCTGGAATGTATACCGTAGCCATGGCTTACTGTGGCTCAGGTAACAACAAAGCTATACGACGCCTGCTACATGTTGCTGTAAGTACTGGGACGTTTTTTGGGGATGGGACAGAAGGGAAAGTTTGCTGATGGACCCTAAGTGTCTGATTGAGTGCAGCACCCATGCCACATGACCACCAACAGTGGTCTCAGGTTCTGATTCTCATTCACAGGACATTATCAGCCATATCCTAGCAGTGTGAATGAAAGTCCTTAAAGTTATTCAGGTGCAACTTCTGAAACCTATTTGAAAGGGCACCCTCATTGTAAGAGACAAGACCATGTGAGTGTGTGCAGCCACCTAAGGATCAGGGAATCCAATGAACAATAGGAACCACTTCTTTTCATAGCCTGTGACGTTAGCTTTCACATACCCCCAAGGGAAATGCTCTATTCCAAGAGATACATTTCACAGGAAAGCCAATGCCCGTGTTTTCTAAGAGGCTTTTTCCACTCAGTCCTCCTAATCCAGATATAGCTTATCAACAATAAATAATATTACCTGGTAACACAGTAGGCATTCCACATATGTCTTAGCTCAATAGATTTCTACTCATGGTGCTGGGAGAAGATAAACTCAAGGTCATCTTCCCATGCAGAATGGGTTTAAAACTATCATTAACTCCTTCCCATAGACACATCCCACAGTACTTATTAGTAATTTATCCTTTATCATTGCAGAATGTGGTACATTCTAAGTGTTTGCATTTTGCTTGAACCTTAGGACATAAGTTTTTGAAAATAACATTGAAGGAATGGTTAGATTTTCAGTGTAGCCCACAAAAGCTATAATGCAGCTGAAATAGTCTTTAGAAGTAGCCCTGAATCTTAAACACCACCAAGTTTTAAAACTTGTAAGCCCTGAAGTGGAGAAGACAAGTTTTTCTAAATTGGGGAAAGACATTCTAATAAAGGAATAACGTATCAGTGAGGTCTGACTTATGTTTCAGTGATGTGGGCCCCATCAGTTTGCCCCAGAATAGAATGCATGGTATAATGTAATCCTTTAAATGTTTTCTTAGGTGAGTGATGTTAATGACGATGTCAGAAGGGCAGCGGTAGAATCACTTGGGTTCATTCTATTCAGGTAATAATTTCTAACTTCCAGTTCCATTTGTATTCCATTTCTTTTTATAGTAAGTAACTAAACAGAAATCTGAGGCATATATTAAGATTAGTATTGTTCCCCTGAAAAAGAAGGAAATATGTCTTGGGATTCTGATAACCTATTTGAGAAGTAGTAAAATGACTTAATTATTATTTCTCTTTATTTTTTCATAATGTTTCTGCTTATTCACTTAATTTTTTAAATCTGAGTAACACCTTCAGTACTCCTCTTTTCATATGTATTGATAATTCAAATGGAATGCTCTCTTTTTCACAGCTTTATAGAGTTCATGAAGCTTTCATGAAGGCAAAAGGTAATAGGCTTTGTTTAAATGCAAAGGGACAAAAAATTGCAGATTTTAAAATATTATTTTGGACTTGAAGATTTGGAGATACCCTTGGCAGTATAGCATAGTTGTGATTAAGAGGACACACTGAAACCAATCTGCCTGTATTGAATCCTGGCTCCACCACTTATTAGCTGAGTAACTTTGGGCTTGTTACTTAGACTCCTTGAGCCTCAGATTCCTTGTCTGTGAAAGGTATAATATTAGTACTTATTTGAGAACAGTGTTTTTTGATGATTATCTAAAGCTTTTAGGACAGGCTCTGGCAATAGTGAGTGCTGTTTAAGTCTGCGTTAGTGTTAATTATAATAGTGGTTGTAGGTGCAGTAGTACTTCTTCCAGTAGTTCTCACTGTCTGCTTAGCTCCGATCTCAGATAACACTGTTTTGTTTTTATCTTAAATATAGCAAAGGAGCCCGGCTTGGCTCGGCTCAGCCATTGAGCATCAACCTAGGATCAAGGAGATCGTGGTTCGATTCCCAGCCAGGGCACATGCCCAGGTTGAGGGCTCCATCCCTAGTCGGGGGTGTGCGGGGGCAGACGATCAATGATGACTCATCATTGATGTTTTTCTCTCTCCCTCTCACTTCCTCTCTCTGAAATCAATAAAGATATATTTAAATATATATATAGCCCTGCTGGGCGTAGCTCAGCGGTTGAGGGTTGACCTAGGATCCAGGCAATTGGGGTTTGATTCCCGGTCAGGGCACATGCCCGGGTTGCGGGCTCGATCCCCAGTCGGGGGGGTGCAGGAGACAGCCAATCAATGACTCTCATCATTGATGTTTCTATCTCTCTCTCCCCCTCTTCTTTCCTCTCTCTGAAATCAATAAAGATATATTTTTTAAAAATAAGTAAATAAAAAATAAAAAGTTATGTATATATATATATAATATATTTATATATATATATATTATATATATATAAAACAAAGGAAAATTAAAAGTACTTTTAAGCTTTATTTGGACACTGCTTGTTACAGCATATATGTGATGAGATTATACCATAAAATAAGTTCCCAGGGTACATGTTGGATGAGTCAAGTGTCTCATGTCCTTTTAATCTCTGGTAAAGATTTTCTACCCTGAGTTCCTGGGAGTGAAGCTTTGTTGTAAAGATTGGTGTATAACTTGAGAAATATTTATTGAATATCCACTGTGAACTGATTACAGGATCTTCTCCATTATATCCCAGGATAGGAAGCTATCCAATTACTGCAGGCCATAAAATATTTTCTTTCTATTATGGATAAAAATGTTGAGTGAAACAGCAAAGAACAGACCCATATGGCATGCTAATTGGTTTCTCCTTGTACCAGTCAGTTTTGTTGAGTGTGGTTGTTCAACCAAATACTAATGTTCACTGTGTTGTCCTCTAACCCCCTTTTGTCCAGTTTGTTCATGAAGACACTAGAGAGCCTTCACTAAATTCTAAACACATGGTATTACACAGCTAGTCTGGTACCTCCAAGACAAGATATGTGATTAGTGGCTTACTGTTTTTTAGTAAATCTGTAGATGTGTCAATTGTTCATTGATTCCTTTTCTAAGATCTCACAGAACCTATGTGTTAGGCTATTCTACGTTTTTTCAAAAGATCTGCAACAGAGTCCACACTTTTAATTTCTCAAATCCTGTTTCTTGAAAAGATTCTTTCTGAACATTGGAATATTGTATTTAGTCATTTACAGGCTTGTACCTTTGCCATTTTCTGTTTTTCCTCAGATTTGTCAGCAGTGGTTCCATAATTGCATTGACAAGTTCTGTTTCAGGGAGGTGGTTCATTTCGCTAGAGACTTGAACACACTTAAGGCAGTCATTCTCCTCACCTGTTTTGCATTTTGACCCATCTCACATTACTTTTTATCTTTCTCGTCTAAAAATCATTCTCCTGGGAGAAAAGATGGAAGAAGCAAAATGGAAGTTGAATAGTTCTATTTCCTTCCTGTCATCTTTGATACGTCATTCTAGCCGAACTGTGACCCTTACCTTCTTATATTTTTGCTCTAGAGTTTCCACACAATTCAAAAACAAAACAAATGATTTTATTATTGCCATCCAGAGAGGTTTGCGTATTTTAAAGGTTTTTATCAGGGACCTAGATAATTTTAGTATAGAAAGCATATCTTCTAGGTACACTCTCAGTAACTATTGGCTTGTGTAAAGAACCCTACTCATGATAATCTCTGTTTTGTTTTTTGTCAGTATTAATTCTCCCTGTGAGTGACTTTGTATTTCATGTCATAAAATCAGTTGCCTAGTGTGCATATTCGCCATATAGGAAGTTGATGAGCTAATTGAAAACTTTCTCATTGCTCTCAAATTAACAAAATTCACTTTGCCCTTGGATTCCTGTAGCTCACACATGTACTAATTCCCAGTTTCAGCAGCAGATGTCTCCCATGAGTTGCTTTTATTTTCTTATTAACTTTAATATTTGGAAAGTTTACTGTCCTGTCTTTTAAGAATAGTAAATATTTTCTGATGCGTCATCATTTACTTTCTTAATGGGTTCCATTTTATCATTTCTTCCCTGGTAGATGTTGCTTTTAAAGTAACTGCAGACATTTGGCCTTCTTGAACCATGTTTTAAGGATTTATTCCTTCATTTTTTGCTGTGATTTTTTTTTTAACTTTTTAAAATGTGTACTTACTGAACAAAACATTGCAAACATATCAGTAAATATGTATTTGTACTTCAGCAACTAGTATGAAATTGTCTCTGTGGGAAACAAAAAATTCTTATGTGTATCATCTCCTTTATTCTCCGGATAGTCCAAGGAGTCGTAGTATTTTCTCTCTTTCTCCTGATGTCTGTGGGTTATTTATTCATAGTGTATATGATAAAAGTAGAAAATTAAATTGAAAAGCATTCTTGTCATTGAAATGAGCCTAATACATTTTTTATCTAATAATTAGGTAATTGTTGGTCCCATTGTTACCAGTCTAGTCAGCAGGTTTTATTATTATAGCAAGTCTTTGGTCAGTACTGTACTTGGCATTAACTGAAACCCAATTGGAATTGACCAGAATCTGAATTATTTTAATTTGACATTGGAAAGGAAAATGAAGAAAGAAATTAAAAGAAGCATTGGTCTTTACATAGTTGAAAAAATTTTCTATAATGGTGAACAAGTTAATGACCTGATATAGATCTTAAAATTAGACAGTCTTGGAGGTCCTTGGTCATCTTTGCTATGACTTCAGCTGTTACAGTTTGAAACTAAATAATTCTCGGTGTATACGTTAATATGTTTTCAGATATGGATGGATCTTGCTAGATGTAAGGGAGATTCTTGGTGCAGGTATTTTAAAGCCACAAAAATAGGTTCCTTGAATGTAAAAATGTTGCAATACTACTGCCAGATGCATGAATTATCTTTACAATATCTCTATTCAAAATTGTATATCAATTTCATACATATTTTTGGTATGCTGTTCTCTATTTTTGCCTCAATATCTTTGTGTATAATTCTAGATGCTATAACTTTCTTACTTTTTTGTGTGTTTTTCATTCTTTTTTCTACACCTTTGTTTTTTCCTTTCTATTAATTAACAAATATGGAATAGAATGAAAACTTTTTTTCAAAATTATTTTTCTAAAGAGGTACAACCTATTCCTTTTCTTTGAGAGTAAGACTATTAAATAGAGTTTCTATGTTGCCATAGAAGTGATTAACTTTTGAGATTTGCTTAAAAATTAAAGTATTCTGAAATACAAATATCAGTTATGTATCAAAGTGGTAAAGATTTTGTGCTGTATTTCACTTTTTCAGAAGTAGTTTATGTTGGGGTTGTATTTCATTTTCTTAGAGTCTTCTGGAAGTAGTAGAATGCTCCCATTAACTATAGAAAGATTTCTCAGCTAACTGTAAGCAAAAACTTTTTTTTTAAATCCTCACCCAAGGATATTTTTTTCCATTGCTTTTCAGAGAGAGTGGAAGGGGGAGTGAGTGAGAGAGAGAAAGAGAGAGAGACACACACACACATTGATTGGTTGCCTCCCAAACGTGTCCTGACCGGGGACTGGGGATCAAGGATTGAGCCTGCAACTGAGGTATGTGCCCTTGGCCAGAATCGAACCCAGGACCCTCAGTCCACAGGCCAACACTCCAGCCACTGAGCCATACCAGCTAGGGTGCAAAGACTTTTTTTTTAAACTGAGGCTAAATAGTTTAAATGTCTAATAATTAATTTTATATGTATGCATATGTTTAAGCACACACACAGATTTGGAGGCAATGTAGAGCATGTGGGAAAACAGTCCTACTCTAGATTGTCTAGGGGTAGAGCTTGGCAGTGTGATTGCCATCTCTAGTAATTAGGTTTCCTGAAACAATTATAGATACTAGATATCTTCAGATACATAAAATGCAGTTAGAGTGGTATTTGAAAACTTAATCTCACAAGACGTGGCAAGAATATAAATATTAACATATGCCAAATCCATCTTATTAGTGACTAGAACCAAAACTGAAAAGAATGGGGTTTTTTGTTAATGTTTTGATTTGTGGTTTTTTTAGGAACATAAATTATTTTACCTCTTATTTGATACAGCCTACCTGCTGAAAAATCTTAGACTGGTGGGACAAGTGCATAAAGCTTTGATAATTCAGGAATTAAATTTGTAAGATATACTCTTTTTAGCAGATAATATGGAGCCTGTAAGATCTATGTATTAGAACCAGGTTTTAGAACCAGGTTGTAGGAAAGAATTTTGCCATTTGGAGAATATATACCTGGTTTACTTGAGCTGAGCTTCTCAATAGCCAACATATTTCTTGAAGTAATATTTTAAAACTGAGTTGCACCCTGTTGCCCTGAGTGTGGCTCAGTTGGTGGGAATGTCGTCCAGTGCACTGAGAGGTTTTGGGTTCTATTCCCAGTCAGGGCTCATACCCAGATTGTGGGTTCAATCCCCTATCAGGGCACATATAGGAGGCAGCTCATCGATGTTTCTCTCACATCGATGTTCCTCTCTCTCCCTCTCCCTTCTCTCTCTAAAATCAATAAAAAAAACACCCTTGAGTGAGGATTCAAAACAAAACTGAGTTGTATGGAGAAGGAGAGCAATAGGATAATAGGTTGAGGCATGAGAAGGGGTCAACTTGAAAAGAAAAGGCTGAGATATGGCTGTCTTCACTGCACACCCCCTCAGCCTAAATTTATGAGAGTAGCATAAAAATAAAATAACAAAAGTAAAAAGAAGTGTCTACCATTTATAGAGTGCCCACATGTATTCACTCTCCTAAGAACCCTATGAAATGCAGATGAGGAAACAGGCTCAGAGAAATTCAGTATCTTTTGTAAATTCAATCTGGTAGCTAGTGAGCGACACAAAATGGATTTATTCCCAGGTGTAGTGATGCAAAATTGAATGATGAGAAGGTAAATCAAAAATGTTTGTGCCCGAAGTTCAACCAAGTCTTTGGCCAATCTTTGGCAGCCGTGGTCTCAGTTTATGAGACCACTGAAGTTTAGGTTCCTGGATTGAGGTCTAATGCCTCCAGTTTGCACATGTTCTTTAAAGAACATAATGAGGTTTAAGGTACCCAAGACTGATTTTATTTGTTTTCTACCCCTCTAATACCCCCACCTCTGCTGAATACATCCCTGGTATGAGCCATTTAACAAACAGCTCCAGTTCTAAGACCCTATTATTTTGTATGATATCCAACTACTGTCCTCCCTACCCTTCCATCAAGGCAGTTTCCTGATCAAAGCCAGGTTGTGACTATGTCTAACTAAGCCAGACTGTAAATGGCTATCTTAACTTCTTATCTCCAGATGTGATCATTATATACTTATTGATAGGTCCTGTTCCTATCACTGTTGTTATGCCTATGCTTTTAAGGCATTGAAGACAAGGATAATACTTGTTTTATTTCATTTGTAGCACAGCTTTGCATACAAGTAGGAACTAAATAAATTCTAATGAAGACATGTTTTAGGCCTGAAATTTATTGATTTATTTAATTTTATTTCATTTGAATACCTCAGTGTTTAACCAGAGGACTCAATTATTTTAATTTGCAGCTGTACAAAATGATTTCTTTCATGTAGTAATTGTCTCCAAATAAAGAAAATTGGATAATCTTAATACATAACTCTTAGTGTAAAGAGATGATATGATACATGACTTAAGTCCTTTATATAATTCTTTGTACAGTCATATCCACTTCCTCCTCCTCCTAATCATTATATTGGATGAAAGCTGTGCCATTTTTTCTATACATAACTGACTTGCTCTTCACCTTTGTCACCTTCATTTTCGGTGAGAAGAAGTGTATCTAGTAGCATGATTGAAGAAGACTGAATGGTTGAACTTCGGAGCCTCCTTGGGCTCTGGTACATGGCAGGATTAATCCCATTTCGCATTCCACGTTTTATGAAAAACTTAGAGTTCTCTGCTGTTGGATTCCGGAAGATATTACTGGAGCATTTTCTACGAGTTTTTACAGATTTTGTGGCCCGGTAATTGCAGGTGATGTATCGGCCAAATGCATCCCTAAATGTCTTGTTGAAGAGGGTGTAGACCAAAGGATTCACTCCTGAGGAAACGTAGCCTATCCATACAAATATCTCCAGGAGCATTTTGAGAGTAGTCTGGTTGCAGGAATCACATAAAACTAAAGTTACATTTGTAATAAAAAAGGGGCACCACATAAGCAAAAAGAGGAAAAACACAATCCCTAGAACCTTTGAGGCTCTCTGTTCGTTGGAAATGTTCTGCAGTGACTTTTTTCCAGCAGTGGACATTCTTCGCATAAGCATATCGTTGCTTGAGTTGGGCAGAGTTTTGTCCTTGTGAGAACCATTCAGCATTGCCACCTTTTCAGGTGAGGAGCAAGGTGTTTCGTCCCTTTGGAAAACTGTGGACACAGTCAACCACGTTAGGCGTTGAGGTGGCTTGTTTCTGACCAAGTAAGTTTTCTTCTGTAAAGCATGGATAGTGAGAAAGTAGGTCACAATCATGATCACCAGAGGTATAAAGAAGGAAGCCAGTGAGCCGAAGAGCATGAAGTTGCCGAAACGCTCTCTTGTCATTTCACAAGTGATGTTATTTCGATTAACTACATCAGTTTTTATCCCTTTAATAGGGACTGGAACAGCAATGCCTAAGGAAAAGGAAACAAGATAAACTAAGTTAATTTTATGACCTTTGATTCTTAAATAGTTCCTTTTAGAGTTTATTTTAGTGATTTTATGTGGTTAATATATTGTAATTTCTGGTGCCCACAATACAGATTTTGTCAAAGCACTTAATCAATGGAAGATTTGACACATAGAACCTAAATAAGCAAACCTGCTGTTTTTAAACAGAGATTGGCTCTAGTGATTTCAAGTTTATAATTAAAGCGTCCCCAAGGCTATAATATTTTCATGGAATGGTAAAGAATGTCTTCATTTATTCCCCATTCCTCGTAATCTATACTTGTTTTTTTAATCTATCCTAGATTAAAGAAAGGGAATTCAGGAGAAGCTGCTTTTATCTTAATGTCCAAAGATCTAAGAGACTTCAGAGTATGTTTATGAAACATCTTAATTCTGAATCAGTATCTGTTATCTTTTTAACAGTTAGTTTTATCTTTTGATGTTTGTGAATGTCTTTGACTCTTTTCTTTGTACTTCTTAGTGAAAACTAAGGGGTTCCTTGTTTTTAAAAAATGGTACTTAAAATTTTGAGAGTATATGAATTGTGAAATTTATTTTCAGGATTGAGTTCCTCTAATAGATATGAAAGAAATATACCTCGTGCTAATTTTATAATACTTTAAATACCATAAAGTAAATATTTAAATATGATCATGCTTGGTGAAGTAGTTTATTAGGAAGACAAGTAACACAAGGGTTAGTCTGAATCTTTTTCCTTTGAAACAGCAGATATTTAAAAATAAGTCTGAATTAATCTTTAGAAACCTCTAGAATCCTTGTGTTTTATGAATCTAAAAGTACTCCATTATCTGCACAGCCTTTTGTGATAGCATTAGACCCCTTGACGAGAATGTTTTCCTCAAACCCTTTCCAAGTGGAGGCCACTGCTTTTTCTACTTTTCCACAGGACTGCCACCAGAAAGAGGATTCTGTGTACTTACTCTTCTACACTAGGGGTCAGCAAACTGCAACTTGAGCGCTAAATCTGGCCTGCCTTCTGTTTTTGTAAATAAAATTGTATTGAACCAGAGACATACTCATGGTTAGCGTATTTCTATGGCTGCTTTTGTTCTGCTGCAGAGTTGAATAGTTGTGGCAAAGTCTGCAAACCCAACATATTTACTATTTTGCCCTTTACAGAAAGAGTTGGCTGATCCCTGCTCTACCCTCTTTACTTCTAGGTAATCATTCCACTGTTCTTTGCCCCCAAAACACTTCCCTTTTCAAGTCTATTTAATTCACTTATACCACTCTGTTCTCCATTTTATCTACCAACCTCCAGGACATTTGTCCGTCTTGCTCGATAGCTCCTTGTTATAGTCTTCCTCTCCATTCTTCCATGGCTGTCATCTTCTATGTCTTCATCCCATGGATGACCCTTCTAACACCTTAATTTTACATTCTTCTCAACTCTAATTATTATTTGCACTCCTGAAACCTTTTATAAGTCCACTTAAAATTACCCCATATGTAAAATCAGGAACTCTGATAGTTGGGTTTCTTGCCCTGCCCCTCTTCATCACTTTAGAATGTCTCTTTGCTGTTACCTTGACCTCTGGTCTATCCTTCCTTCTCTGTTTTCACATTCCGTTAACCTCATCAGGGCTCACATCACCTTCTCAAGGAGATAGGCTATTGTATTGACCAGCGTGTTGGTCAGCACAGCAACGTTTACGTTTCCGCTGGTACTTTGTATACCCTCACTTATTCTCCTTAGGACCTCACTGCCGCCATTGTCACCTAGGACACCTGCAAATCCAGAGGAAAGTGAGCTCTCTTCGGCACTTTGCAGAGTTTAAAAACTGAACTAACTCCATGATCTGCTTTTTCTTTTACAAAGTTACTAAATTGTCATTGGTCCTGCAAGACAAAGTGTGATGAAATGAAAAGAGCATTGATCTTGGCCTTGGTGCTGAAAAGCTGTAAGAATTCTTAAGCCAACCACTTAAAACCTCTAGTTTTTTTTCTCATCTATAAGAGAAAAGAGTAGATTTGTAAGATCCCTTCCAAAGCTGTAAATCTGGGGTCTTTTTATTGTTTTATTCCTGCATATTTGTAACTGTATTAGTCCAATCTATTTATATATCTTCCTTCCTTGAGCGTAAAGGTTCTCTTTCTTATCATCCTCGTAGTCTTAGTACCTAGCACATCATAGGTACTCAATAAAAACTTGATCAATTTAAAAACTCATGTTATCTGGCCTTGATTGAGGTAACACATCTACCAACAGGCGGTTTATATATTGGCTTGATCATATTTCACAGTTTCAGATGTTTTAATTCTTAAGAATGCATTTCTCCCGTTTTCCTCTTGCCTTTGCCCACTTTCCCGCCCTACCCCAGCACCTGCCTCCCGTGGTCTCTCTTTCCTCTTCCTCATTGCGGTGAGCTTAACAAAGACGTGGGTCGTTTGACATGAACTTCTTTAGGTTTCCTCCTTTCCACTTTAAATTTGGTAATTGTCACCTATTATCTCCCATGCTGTTTCCCTAGCTACGTTTTGGGGATCCTCTTCTGCTCTGTCAATCAGCCTCTGCCCCCAAAACTAGCCTTTTCTCACTGTTTGAAAATCTCCATTCTTAGTAGACTTTTCCTTGACCCTGCTTTCTTCCTCAGCCAGAGAAATAACACTTCTTACTTTTACCTCTAGACTTTTCAACAGGTTTGGCCCTGATATCATTATTTCAAGAATATAAGGTCAATTTTACTGTCTTGCTTTTTTGCCCCAGTGTTCTTATTCTGATTGGAGAGAAGTCACATCTTTTTCTTGCTTTTAGCATTCTAGGTCTCTCTTGATTTTTTTTCCCCCTCTTTGAATGTTTTATACCATGAAGAAGTGAATCTGCTCTTCAGACTTGAATGATCATAGTAATTGTTGTGAATCTGTTTGTTTCTCTGATACTAACTTATAAGAGGTTTGAGCTATTTATGCTAAGGTATTATATTATAGCAGCTGTCTTTGCATATTAAAGATGGGCATAGGGGCATAAATCAGTTTAGAAGAAATCTGATTTCTTTCTATAAATTGTTTCCAAATCATTTGCACCTCTCTTAAAACTTCTGATTTGCCAGATTCAGAACACTTAGACAGTCATTTACTGCCTTTAGTAGGTGCATACTTGCTTCCATGGTGAATTTGATCTTTGATACCTGCATACGAAATACTTGAGTAGTTTTTTCTCTTTTCTATTTATCTTCTGAGATGTGATTTAAGATGCTTTTGTTGTTGTTTTAATATTTTGGGGGCATTCTCTGTGCTACCTAGACCTTAATGATCTGTTAACAAATATGAAAACTGTTTTTACTCTTCCTACACATCAAAAATCAGAGCAGGAAGGTCTCTCAGTAAACATGAAGATGGTTCTTTCTGAGTCCATGAACTTTTCTGCTTTTTCACACTTTTTTCTGATCGTATGGTTTAGAAGCCGTATGATGAATGTACTGGCATAGAAGCTTATGTTGATGTATCAGTAGGCTGCCTTGACTTCTTGTCCTGAGTTTCATGGCCTACCAGGCCTGGAATTCTCCTAGCTAACTGGAACCAAAGGCTATATACATGACCCCACATCCTGACATTCCCCACATACCTATTGAAATTAACCACACCGCTGTAATCTTGATGAATGCTGTAGCTCGTGAGTTATATTGATTGGCCTGGATTGGCTTTTTAATGGCTATGTAACGATCCACTGAAATGGCACAAAGATGCATAATGGATGCAGTAGAAAAAAGAACATCAAGAAATAACCAGGCAGGGCATAGAACAAGTGGGAGGGGCCACATAGCCTCTGAAAGAAAGAAAAACAACAAAAATGTGTCTTCAGCAAAATGGCAACCTTCAATCTGCAGTGTTTCTTCAAAAGTGCTACACATTTTTTAACCCTTTTGCTTATCTGAAATTTAATGAAAACTCTACAAGTTAATGTTTAACTTCAGATAATAGAATCAATAATATTAAATATACTTCTGTAGATTGTACCTTCTAAATACATTTTTATTGTTTTTATAATAATTACAACCCTTTTCTAAATCCGCATTGTAGCGTCATTTTTACCTTTGCTGTTTTGTCTGTTCCTTTTGTGATCTTTTAAAAATTTACAGAATGTTGCACCAGGAACTTAACCTTGCTATTCAGATAAAATTTATTTTTAAGCTGCATGATGACTGCATTAAATGAATAGAAATCTTTTATACAAAACAAAAAGAAAAAAGACTTACCTAATTGCCTAAATTGATTCAGGTAATCTAAGAATTTATACAAATTAAAAACAATTCTAGACATTCTCAGTTATAAAGGGACTTTTTTCAGTCCATATACTTTCATTCTAAAATTATTTTTTAGTTAGTGTTAATTTCATAGGCTCAAGGTAAGAATGGTTTCTTACTATTCAGAATAACAGTAGAAGATTCAGTTGGTGTGGTAAGATAGGATAACTATTCCAAAACTTTTTTATTAGGAGTTTCAATTTGCTTTAAGAATTTATTATTTCTTTTATTTCTTGTAATATATTATGTCCAGCTTATTTCCATAAGAACTTATTATTTTAAATGAAACAGTTGTAGATTTACATAAAAAGAAAGAAAAGTGTATCTAAGAGTCAATCTATGGGAAATAAGTTATTAGATATTTGAACTAAATTACTGCTACTCTGGGACTCTAAATTTGACTTTTTCATAAAAACTTAAAGACAAAAGAGGGAAAACATTTAAATTATATAGCATTTGTTGTCCTACAAAAAGAAAGCACACAAATTTTCTCTGAAAAAAAATCACATTTTGTACCTCTTTCCCCCGCCCACTTCCAAATTAAACTCAAATAAGAATTTAATTTCAATAGGGTTTGAATAATGGCATTTCTATGGTTGCCTGAAATAATTACAAATTGATAATTATAGAAGTAAAACAAGTCTTAGATGAGTCTTAGATTATAGATAGTTCATTATTTATCTAAAATATTAGTAACAGGAAGCACTTATCTCAGTCTATTGAGATCTTGCTTCCAGGTGTATCCTCTCTGGCTTAAATACATTTTTTTTTAAATATGTCTTTGTTGATTTCGGAGGCAGGAAGGGAGAGGGAGAGAGACAGAAACATCAGTGATGAGAAAGTCATTGATCGGCTGCCTCCTGCATGTCCCCTACTGGAGATCGAGCCCGCAACCCAGGCATGTACCCTGACTGGGAATCAAACTTCAGTCTCTTGGATCATAGGTTGATGCTCAACCACTGAGCCACGGCAGCTGGGTTGCTCAAATAAGTTTTTATAAAAGTTCAAAAAAAATAGTAGCACAAGTGTTTTGTTGTTTACAATGAAGACTTGTATGCTTTAGATACAACCATGCCAAGGGGTGATAGAATTGCCATTCATGTACATAAGTTTTTCTTTGTCTCCCAGACAAGGTTCAACAACCTCATATGCATTGGCCTAAGTCTGATATCTTCCTTAGAAAAGAGATCTGGCAATCATCTCAAGAATTTATACGCGTATTGGTTAAGACCCAGTTATTCTGTATCATTTAATATGAAATACAACTTTTAAAAAACACTGAGTTCTGCCTTTGTCCCTAGAGAAAATTCTATGGCTCTCTTGTTAGAGTTATTTAAGATATAAATGTTGGCTGTTTGTCAGATATTACATCTTTGGTTGAAGTAATTTCTCATTTCATTTGAGAAAGAGTAATAGAGATTAAGAGTATGTATTCTAGAGTCAGTTCTCCTGGGTTCAAATCATGTCTCTGTTATTTATTTTTATGTCCTCTCATAAAATGGGGATGGTAATACCATTTTTATAGGATTGCTTTGAGTATTAAATGCAATAATACATGTAAAGTGTTTAAAACAATGTCTGGCATAGAGAAAGCATTCAATAAATGTACTATTATTGTTTGACAGAAACTGTCCAACTAGCCCAGCCATTAAAACACTCCTACTTAGAAACAGTAAGCCATATCATCAGTTTAAAATCAGTATGTTTATCTCCTGCTTCCGTCCAATTGAACCTAAAGCTGTACTTCAAAAACAGGGTATAAGAACATGTTTAAATGTTCAACTTTTAATTTGTCATGAAAGTATGCCTTTTACTAAAGTTGAAACTATTTTATATATAAATTGCCAAGAAACACAACCTGTATACGTTGCAATGCCTATTTGTTTGTTTGGGGGAGGGTGCTTTGTACCTGATGTAAAATCCTGAATTTTTTAATCAGAAACTGGTTTTTAACAAACCAAAATCATTTCTTGATGAGAGAGATTCATTTGACCTGAAACCTGCTTACCCTTTGGGTAAGTTTTTAGTTTGGAAAGCCAAGTTATAGCATCAGTTTAGGAAGTAATTCACATCAATCTTTAAATCTGGGGCATAAGAGAGTTCCTTTTGGAGGACTTAAAAGACTTACTTTTAAAGCTATTCCTAGAAAGCTATGCCTATAGAGTTCACAGAGTTCATGAATGGATTGGAGCAAGACAAATTCGAAATAGTCCTAATACCCCAAAAGGATATCGTTTTCTAGTATACATTTTTTTAATCTCAGAAATGTTTATGTTTCTATACTTGCTTTCCAGGAAAGAGAGACATGGATAAGTACTTCAATTTTTATTATGAAGATCCTGTTTTGTATTTGTTGTTTTTCCACTACATTTGAGCATATGAAATATTCTGGGGTTAGATGTCTGATATGATAGTGTTTAAAATGTTTCAAATGATTTAATACTTATGAAAATTTTTCGTTGGTTTTTAAATTTTCCACTTTCCAAAAATAAGTGCGTTTAATTGCTTTGCTCCTTCATTTAAGAATTGGGTAGAACAGCATTTCATTGCATAAATTAGTAACTGATTTTGTTTTTAATTTTAATATACATCTGTTTCATCTCTGTTCAGACTCACATCTAAACTAAATCACATATATTTAAATATATAAACCCTTTTGCATACTGTACTAATTATTGCCAATTATTAGTGCCCATAATATCCTGGACCCTACTTAATTTCAACTGATACCTGCAATGTAAGATTTAGCATATCCATATTATAGGCAAGGCAGTTGAACTCTGATATGTTAAGTGGCTTACCTAAGTCAACACAGACCAGGATTCAAAGCCTGGGTGTCTTTCTTCAAACACCCTCCTAACCCCCCCAATCCTTTAGCTATTTTATACACCCTCTTTCAACTGTACCACAGATACTGTTTCAACTTACAGATCATGAGACATGGATTAAAATTTGTTATAAATAAACTGATAATGACAAATGGATGACCAAATGCTATATATTCTCTTTACATTCTGAATCATTTATTTAATGAGGAAAGGAAAAGTTTGGAGAAATCAAGACTTAAGCTGTAAATTACTAATTTGTGATCATGGATTTTAGGAATCTGTATTCAAGACAGTAACAAACTAGAACTGCATAATGAAGATATTAAGTCCAGTGCTCCTAGAGAGGGAGAAGTGACAGAAAAGTTGACAGAGCACAACTCATTTGAAAGACCATGTTATGCCAGGAATCGTAATCTTGGTAAAATAAACAATATATAATCAAATATTATGTAAATCATTGGTGGAATAAAATAGTCCTCAATATAAACGCCACTTTTTAAAATTCAGTGCTCTCCCTTTTTTAAAACTTAATTTTATTTGAATATTAGCTCGTATAAAGTCTTCATTGCTTTAATTGAATTTCCCTGAGATAACTAAAATCACTCATCATCATAGGGTAGTTAACTTTTTATGTGTATAGAACTAGAGATACTTTTGTTTGTACAGACATCAGAAGTTCTGAGGATTCTCTGCAATGAGAGAAAATACACAAAATCTGTTCCTACCATTTACAGTTAGAAATTCTTATAAATGCATTAATTTAGAAAGTCTTACTGATTGTTAGCATGTGAAAGGCTGTCAAAAAATCTTAGTATTTGAAGTCAGGTCTCTCTTTATAATATGTGCAATTCCTAATTTATGAATTCATTGTTTTGAAGTTTTTTAGAGGGCAGCATGCATTTTCTTCATATACTTTCTCATGAAATACAATTTTTTCAATAATGAATTAATGCAATAATGTTTTAAATAGTCGTTAAGTTCCCAGGTTGGTTCATTTTTTTAAAAAACCTAACCCTACTATACAGCTTAATTACTGATAGTAAAAGTGTTTGGGGCTATGAAAGAGTTTATTTTGTAATTTAAAATTAACAAATACTGGGTGTCCCAAAAAATATATACATCCTTTAACAGCTGATATCAATTTTGAAAATGAAATGTATATTAAACACTACCTTTATAATTATTCAAAGTGTGTGTATACACTCTTTTGGGACACCCTATATTTGAAAGAATGTAATATAGTTAAAAATCATATGTTATTTAGTACATAAACAAAAAGACGTTCCACACATGTTAAAATATGTTGGGTTTCCTGCTAACTTTTATTGCTAAGAATATCTTGGGCCCCAAAACTTTAAATAATATAACATTAGTTTCCAGTTGCTGGATACCTACTATTTTCCTGTGGAATACATGGAATTACCTCCTTTATCTGTTCTTGTGTTTCCTTTGTCACCTTACTTTAATACTATGGAACTTTGCCTTTTCAGATTCCTTAACTATTTAGCTGACAATTTATTAGTATATATCACAGTATTTTATGTATAGTAGATGTTTGATGTTTATGGACTCATGGATATTAAGTTAAAATTTACTTCCACATAACTCGCTCAATCTCATTTATTTAATATATCAATTAAATTTTATAATAGTATGAGATGAGCATTTTAACATTTTCTGTATGCCAGCAAAGTACAGCTTAAGGAGTATGATTTTACACATTAGGCCACTATTGTGTGTATGGAGGTAAGAGCTTGAATCCAATACCTGTATAATCTTTACTAAATATGCATAAATGTTCCTACCTAATCCTCATTTACTGTATTTCTTTTAAATTTTATTGAGAATTAAGATTGTCTAGGTTCTCCTTTAGAATAAGATTTCTTAATTGTTTTTCATGGTTATGTGTAGCACTAGATTATTCAAAAGATTATGTCTGACCTTATAAAAGGGAGGAGGGTGGGTAGGCAGCATGGATGATTAAAGAACCTGTTGAGCAGCAGAACCTTGTTCACTGCTTGCTCTGCCTCAGAAATTAATGCCTGGGTAAATGTTGGCTTAGAATGGGAAGTTTCAGCCTGTCACCATTCGATTATATTTGGGGGATCAAGTACTTAATTTTAGATACCTTTCTATAATTATAAAAATGTAACATTTCAACCTGAATATAATAGTTGGAATGGCAGTTTTTCTTGACCTCCTAATATGCATTGTAGTTAAACAAATTTTACTCTTATAACCTGAAATATTTTTATCTTCACCATATAAACATAATTCCAAGAAGCCCTATTCTCACACAAATAATCATTTTTCTTGAGCATTTAATGAAGGGAATATCAATTTACACCAAGCATTGAATAAGTTAAATATCCTCTTAATGCTGATTCTCAGGAATCCTCATAATTCATCAGCAGAATTATTTGTGTTTACTCACATTCTATAACTAGAGATAATATACACAAATCAGAAACAACATCACTTTAATATTGTCTTTTCATTTTAACAACTTTCAGAGTCAAACTACATTTTTTTATTGTAATAATTCAGGTATTGGTCACTTATTTTAATAACCTAGAGGTCTGATTCCTCTTACATATATATCAAGGACATGAACGGTCAGAAATCATAAAAATTAAACACATGGGTCATCTGTTGGGACACTCTGAGCCAGACTATTTCCTTCAGCAACTAAACATAATTTTTTTAAAACATGACATGTGTAAGAATTGTGTTTAAGTCTAAAGTACACAAACTATAAAAAGATATAACAAGAAGTTTTAGAATAATTCTAATTTTATGGGGGTTTAGTGATTTAAATTGAAATTTAGTGATTCAAAGGCCGTATCAATAATTAACCTAGCACATAACTGTTACAGAAGTGTCCTAGCTATGGCTTTGTAAAGAAAAAAAATATTAATAATGGGAAAGTTGGAGTATATGTCTGCTCTTCACTATAAATTTTTTGGTAATATCTGCAGAATCTATGAATATTGCTAACTTGGATGACTTGTGAAATTATTTTATTAGTTGGCTAAGGAGGGAGTAGAATTGCTTCTAAGAAATTATTTTTTGCTCTTTAAAACTGCCATAGAAAACTTGAAACTAATATAATATTGTACGTCAACTGTAATTGAAAAATAAACTATGATTTAAAAAAGAAAGAAAGAAAACTACCATAGAAAATGATGAAAAATGAACTGTTTACTCACTGTATGTTTAAATAGTCCAGGTCCATCTTTAAAGATTAAGCAAGTATTCATTTCTCTAGTACTATATCATAATTCTTTGATTTGATGACAGGAATAAAGTGAAATACTTGAAATACTTACCAAACATTATTGTCAAGAGGGCAGTTGGCATCACAAATATTCCAACCAGCAAATCAGCCACTGCCAGGGACATTAGAAAATAATTGGTAGCATACTGCAGCTTTTTCTCCAGTGAAACAGCCAGAATAACAAGTATGTTTCCACCAATTGTGGGTATTATCACCATGAGTATCAGAAGAGCTGACCAACGTGGCTTGTTTCCCTGCTCCTCACCAATCTGTTTCATTTCCTCTGGTATCGATTCTGTCTGTAATCCAGACCAGTTAGAAGAGATTAAGTGATCAGATGAGCTCTGCAAAATGAGCCCAGGAATTGTGCTTTGTTTGGATATTCTGTAAGAAAGAGCCATTTGCTACTTTTCTGTGATTTGATCCAATTCCAGACACTGGTCAGCATGGTCAGTGACTGAACTGGTCATCTGCTTTTTTAAGGTATTGGACCCATGCCAGATACTTGAAGCCGAAGTTGATTCCTTCCAGGTTCTCTAAAATGAGAGCGTACATGCATTGGTCCATGTCTGTAGATAAGGCCAAGTGTTTAGTATTCTGCAGAGGCTCAGGTTTCAGAAGGCTTAGTGAAAGAAACCAATAGCTGTAGAAAAAAAAAAAGACTTATTAGTTTCTCTTTTTTTCCTGTAATGGTAGAGTTGTGTTAGAATTTGAATGTCATAGAGTTCTCCCTAGTTATAAAAAATATATGGATTGCATTATTTTATTTATTGTCAAAAACAGAAAAACACTTGAACTTAGTAGCCTCTCCCTTCTCAATGGGTCTCTTGTGCATTTGTGACAGTGCAGCCAGTTTCCACAAACATGTTCCTGATATTTCAGTTGTTACCTTTACTTTAGAATATGTACAGAAAGAATAGAAATGTCAAAGCAAATAGTTCTGAATTGAACTTTTTGGTACACACTAGCCACACACCTAGAAACACTCAGCCCACCCAAAGTGTACCTTTTTTACCAGCTAGGAATTTTTATTTGTAGTTTGTTTTTTTCGGACCAGACTAATCTTAATACTGATACAAATGCTGTTTTCATAAAGCATTTTAGGACTCCTTTAGTTTGAAGAAGGAAAAAAATATAGGTATTACTAGGATCCAAATAATTGTTTTTAGTAATTTCATCTTTTAAAGAAAGCATGTTTCTGCAACAGATATTTTCCAAATTTATCACTTTTTGCCAAATTTGAACCAGTTTTTTGCTTGTTTGTTTTGAATAGTAATTTTTTTTCTTTACTTTCTCAGTTTCCTTGGAAAGGAGAGGAAGCTAAGAGGAAGATTAAACCATTTATTCATAAAATCTACAAATCTCATATTAAAATTTTTTCCTTTAACATTAGTAAACTTTTCATTTTGTTTTTCAAACTACTAAATAGAAATGAAAGATTATAGTAGCAAAATTTTTTAAGGGGAAAAAAAGATTAACTCTTTTATTATTTGTGAAACACTCACCTCTTATTTGCTCATTTCCGTTATCTGCTCAGACCGCTCGCTGCTGTGACTGAAGTCCTCCTCCCGTGGACTTTCTCTGAGCCTCCAGCCCTGGCACTTGAAAGTAGTGAAACTAATGTGTTGTAGAGCTGTAAGCGTGCCAGGGAGGTAATTTCCTCTTCGATACATTCGTTTTTAGAGAGTAGCAGCATTCATTATAATTCATAAAACCACCAGTGACATATGTTGAACCAGTTCATGACCCTTATTCAAGTTATATTGTTAAGAGCTCTCTTTAATATTTGGGAAATTATAATAAACTCTTGTCATTTTAACTTAAGATAGCTTTGTTTTGGATTAACCCTGGGCTGTTTTTCCCATTTGGGAAAAAATAAGATACAGTCTAGAAACTGTAGAGCTTTCATTCTGTGAAGAAGCTGCCCTGTGAGCCATGTAGCGATTTCTAGAGTTCTAATTGCTTGCAATGAAACAAGATTCTTACCCAGTTTTTTGTGCCTTTGCTATGGAACATAATTTGCTCTGGTTGCAGCCTTATATAGAAGAGCACAGAAAGGTCTGGATTCTACATGTATACATAGGCTTTAGCAGAAACTTTTTCATTGCTTATTTTTAAACAAATGGCCTCTGAATCTGAGAGTTGGTTCACTGGCAGTTTTCCCCCCACAGATATATTAGGGAAAGTATATGATACGTAATGAAAATATATTTCTGCCTTATTTCAGAAAATGGGTATAAAAATTTTAACAGCTATGTTACCTATGTTTTCTCTAAACCGTAACACTAGGTTGGTACTAGAACTTTAGCATTCTCAGTTTCCTTTTGAAAAGATCATCATAGATCACTTGTATTTTAAAATTAATTACTTCTAGATCAGCAGTAGTATTTATACCCTTTTTCCGCTTCAAATTTATATTTCTTAGCTTGTGTGATTGTTACTGGAAAATACTTGGTTCATTTCAGTTCTGCTGAGCATTTCAGATTTTATTCAATGTTTGCTGCTTTTTTAAAACTCAAAATTCAATATTTTAGAAAAAATACTTGCTAAGAATTTGAGGTGAAAACAAAATAATACTCAGGAACAATCAGATGCCAGAATTTCCCTATAGGAATATGGAATATTTTTAAATACTGCTTTATTATGAAATTACAATTTGATATCTGTGCTTGTGCAGGCAGATAGGGGGCTGCAAAACAAATAATGTCATATTGAAAATAGCAGCTCCGGTATATTCAGTGAAAAGACTTGTATGAAATAAACCTTCATTGATTTGTGCTTACAGATAAAAAATTTTTAAATATTCTGTATATTATAAAATACTACCATTATTACTATTATAATACTTTGTCAATACTAACCCCTCTCACCCACATTCACTCACTTTTTTAAAAAAAATCTTAACTAAAAATAGTTAAAATTAGTACTTGGATTATTTTTGAATTTTTAAATTAGTTTAATGGCTAAGGAACATAACTAGTTAGAACAACTACTTATTTGTCAACCTCAAGTTATTCAAAGCATAGCTGAGAATCAGAAAGAAAGCAAAATAATAATAAAGAAGTAAATAAAAGGGTAGACAATCTCAGTTTGCAACTAAACCATGTTCTAAAACTTCATGCATGTGAGATAGAAGGTAGCTTGTAAGTCCCTACTCCAGATCTTTTTGCTCTACGCACACACTCACAAAACCTCTCTTCCCTTCTTTAATGAAAATAACATTTGCACGTGGTAGTAAATCTAAATAATCCAAAAGAATGTTCAGTGATAAATTCACTCTTGAGATAGTTTTAACGCACGTTTCCCTACCCACTCCAAAGTAGAATAACAAATTAAAAATTGGACAAGCACTTTGATAATAACAAACAGGGTCAACTGAAGAAACAGGAATTAAAAAGTATAGATGTGTAGGTCTACTCAGAGACTTACAGCTCTCATATAACTCAGCCTTCCACAACTATATGTGATAGAATAATTGATGTCATAGTGGTGACTCCCACATTTATAAGGAAAAGTTAAATCATCTTTATTCAGCTGTTTTGGGTGGCAGGAATATGTGACATGCATTTTAAAAAAAGAGTTCCAGCTAGGCGTGGCTCAATGGTTGAGCATCTGCCTAGGATACAGGGGATCTCGGTTCGATTCCTGGTCAGGGCACATGCCTGGGTGGCGGGCTTCATCCCCAGTCGGCGTGCAGGAGGCACCCGATCAATGACGACTCTCTAATCACTGATGTTTCTATCTCTCTATCCTTCTCCTTTCCTCTCTCTGGAATCAATAAAGATTTTTTTTTTTTTAAATAATAGTAAAATAAATAAATAAAATTTTCTTTCAAAATGATTTAAAGGTCAAGTGACATTTCAAATATGTGGAAATTTCATTTGTGTAGAATTTCTCATTTACCAAGAACTCCAGACAAATTCTAATTAAAGTAACTTAAAGGTGAGATTCAGACTCTCTCTCTCAACATAATTATCACTGACTACTAACTTCATAAAACAAGAAACAACTAGATCTTATGTACACTGCTAGTCCTACCCCTCCAAAGAGGGGGAGGTGGAGAGGAAGGATGTGAGAGAATGCAACTATGTTTAAATGACATAAAGAAACCAATAGAGCAGATATGGAGGGAAAGAACAGAAGTTCAGTTGTAAACATTTTGAGTTTGACATTTTTTTAAGACATCTAACAAAAATATTAAGTAGGTCATTGAGCACCCAGAGGTTACCGGTTTCATTCCCGGTCAGGGCATGCCCAGGTTTCCGGCTTGATCCCCAGTGGAGGGCATGCAGGAGGCAGCAGATAGTTATCTCTCTCTCTCCCTCTCTCTCTCAAAAAAAAAAAAAATCAATAAAAACAAATTTTTTAAAAAAGAGAAAAAGAACATTCAGTGAGGTTGGAGAAAATCCAGCAGAGTGTGGTCTAGTAGAAACCAAGAGAAGAAACTATTTTTTATTATTATTATTTTAATCATCATCTGAAGATATGTTTTATTTATTTTTAGTATAAACTATGTACTGTAATTCCCAAATTTGTATCTCTAGTTTGGGCCTTTCTTCCAAATTCCAGACTCATGTTTGTTGACCTACTCAGTATTTTTGTTAGATGTCTAAAAACAATCTCAAACTCAAAATGTTCAAAACTGAACTTCTGTTCTTTCCCTCCATATCTGCTCTATTGGTTTCTGCATGCCATTTATACGTAGTTGCATTCTCTCACTTCCTACATTTTATTCATCAGGAAATCTTGTTGGTTCTTCCACCTTCTCCCACACACACGTCCATCCTTCTCTCCCCCCTCCCCTTTGGAGGGGGTAGGACTAGTAGTGCACATAAAGTCTAGTTGTTTCTTGTTTTATGAAGTTAGTAGTCATTGATAATTATGTTGAGGTCCATTAATTCATTCTAAGTTTCAAAATGGTGATGATATAATGTTATCATTTATTCATTTAACAACTTACTTTGAAAAAATTTTATGTATACATGGATTATATGCATGTATATGTTTGGATAAAGACTAATGTGCAGTTTTGCTTTCAGAAAATGTTTGCATTCTGATCATTGCTTAGATTCTTTTGTCCTTTTAAAGCTCCCTGCTAAAAAAAAATTGAAATAAAGAATATTATGATTTTGTAATCTTGAGGAGGCTGAATGTCTAAGCTAATTTGTTAAAGAGTGAGTCCTTCCTTGTCTTAACACGTCCCTGAAGAATGTGTCAGAATTGGAACTATTATTCGGCTGAGAAACTTCCAAGAATTTTTTTATGTGCTTTTGAGTTTATAGTCCTCACGACCTATTATGGTCTTTATGGTAATCAACTAGGTAGAGCTCTGCATTACACTCCCAGTGTTTATGTTCCCGGGCAAAAATTTTTCTAAATCTCATGAAATTGTTAATGCCCTATTCTAAGTATAATTTTTAGCAAGTCGGGATCATAAAATAAATGAAGTGTTAAGATACATTTAGGATAAGGTCTTTGCTGTGAGTCTGTTTTCCCTAGAATATCCCTCCCTTGCTTAGAGGCAAGTGACTAAGTGTTCTATGTGCCATTAGCTCCCTAAAAGGTTGGTGAGGTAATCTGGCAGTCAGAACCCTGAATATAACCAGATTTTTTGGTTTAATATCCAACTTGCTTTATGTTTTGAATGAATTTTTGGGCATGAGTTACCTTACCTTTTTAAAAAATAAGAGTCCAAACTATAGCATGCTAGTAGCCAAATTCCTGGTTCTGACCCAAAGACAATTTCCAGTTATGCATCTAGATTTCAGTGGTTATGGTATAGTATTATACTTTACCACACTGCCAACTCTCCCCAGCATGAATTAAGTAGAGCAGATAACATTTTATGGGTAAAGCAGTTAAGGTTCATATTGCCGCTCTGTTAATAAATGTCTGCACTAGAATTTGTACCCAGGTCTTTCTGATTCCAAGCCCATGTTCTCTCTACCACAACTGAAGACAAGGGAGAAAAGAGCAGAAGCATAATTTAAGGAATCACTGTATTATTTCCAGTGAGAAAAGATTGGAGCCTAAAACAGGCAATGAAAACAGAAGCAAGATTTAAAGGTTTCACTTGACTTGGTAGATTAGATGTGGGGAGTGAGGGAATAAAATGATTGAAGATGTGAGTTTCCTGGGTGTGTAGATGAATGGTCATTGTGGGACAAGCAATTTAAGGGAAGCGTGCTCTTTATTTCTCTTTCTGTGTGGAATTCTGTGTTGATTAAAGTGTTTGTGGTGTATTTAGCTAATGATATTCAGTAGGTCCTTTGAAATTTAGAATGCTGCTCAGATTATTTGGAGTCTGTGGTTGATATTATTGATTTGAGAGAGAGGAAGGGAGAGGGAGAAAAACATGGGTGAGAGATAACCATCTATCTGCTGCCTCCTGCAGGCCCCCTACTAGGGATTTAACGCTTGACCAGGAATCAAAATGGGAACCTCTCAGTGCATGGGCTGATGCTCAACCAGCTGAGCAACATCCACCAGGATGGGGCCAGGGGGGTTGTGTGTATTCTTAATTCCTTTGTCATTGTGTTCATCATGTGGCACTTGCCTAATGAGGATTATAAGCTCATAATTCTACCCTGAGGTTTATGGCCACACTAAATTCCCACTGTGATCGACCCCATGTGCTTAAGAACCGTGTTTCTGCCTATATACGTACATTTCTGTACTTTTTGCTCTCTAGTGAAGAGATAAGTTAGAATAAAGACACCATATTCTTGACAGCATATTGATTTATTAATATGATTTAACATTGAGGTTGCAGAAAATATTCAGTAAAGAAACAGTGGTTAATAGTCAGTATGTTGAAAGAACCGAATTCGTATGTGCAGTTTATGGTAGGATGATGTGGCAGTGACTAGTGCATATGCCCTTGCACAATTCCTGCTCTGTGGAAGGTTTATGCAAATCGTAACATCGGCAAGATGACTGTTAGCTCCAAGCCAAGAAATTTTATTGAAACTACAAATCAGAACTGCTCTAGTGTGCATTTTATTGTTTTAAAGCGGCCTTCCCTAGACTATACGTGGTCTCCCTACTGGGAACTTCAAAGCACATAAAATTCAGAGACACTCAGCCCTTATAAGTAACACTCACAGGTTCTTGTTAACTCTACCTTCTTTTATTATCTAGCTGAATTATAAACTTAAGGGGTAAGAGCAGTGAAGGGTTTGATTATTTCTCCCAGTGGTTAACCATTAGGCCTTGAACTTAGTAGAAAATACTTGTTGGTTAAGTCTCTAAATATAAATTTAGTTTGGCTCCCTTTGTCTTTTTACTAAGTAATAAAATAAAAATTATTTTATTTTTAGTACCTAGCACTGTGCTAATAATTTATGGAAATATAGAAGATACTCTCAGCTCTCGGCCCTTGAGACATGTGCAATCTTGAATGGTATTTGTAATTAATTAAACAAAATGCTTGAGCGAATTTTGGGTATCAAACTATAGACAAAGCTTTAAGTTCTTAGCCTAACAGAATTAAATAAAAGTTAAGTGGATGGCCTGTCAACTACAAGTGGCAGAATAACTCCCAACAGTCTCTTTGGGTAATACCACTTTAAATTTTATTTTTATTTCATAGGAATATTTCTCATTGAAGCCATAGAATTTTTGTAAAGTGGAGCAGATACTATGGTCTTTTTTGCAGGAGAAAGGGACCCCAAAGTATATGGTTAATTGAACCTTATGTAAATTATCCCAGCTATTTGTAGATGAAACAGAAACTCGAACATGGGTTTTTGACTGCATGGCTTCCTCTTATATAACTTATTATTTATCTCAGTGTGCATATAAGTTATTACCATATTTTTAGTTATTTGCTCATTTGCTTTTTTTATATTATTCCTGCAAAATAGTCAAGAAAAGTTTATCTCTAATTACAGAAAAGAAAATGTAAGTGACTTGCCTAATGTTATGTAGTAAGAAATTAGCAAACTAGGGCTGGAACCCAGATCTTGTTAGTATATTCCATATTGTTGCTATTAGTATTATTTCCAAGTTATTCATACTAGGAAACTTACTCAAACTGAGAACATTTTTAAGAAAGGATGATGGACTCCGTTGTATGGGGAAATAATGCTACCTTCCCTTATAGCAAAATTCCACTCTTATAGCCAGTTTCATAAACTTGGCTCTGCTCCATTTGAAATTTGAATTTACCAGTCACTGGAGTTTGAGTCTAAAGAACAGTTCCAGCATTGAATTATAGATTTGAATTGGTCTGTAGGTGATAACTGCTTCCATTCACAGTGGGATAGTCTTTGTTTTAATTTTTATTGAAATGTAAATATGAATAGTCTTTTTTAAAACAGATTCTATTGAAGTATAATATACATCTGAGAGCATGCTCATGATCATTACCCTGCAACTTGATGAATGTTCACAGCTGAATACATCTGTGTAACCAGCACCTAGTTCAAGATTATTACCAGCCTCCCATAAACTTTCCTTACACTCTCTTCTAATTACTACCCCTGTCCTGCTGCCCCTCAAGGGTAACCACTATAACAAGAGTCTTTTAGAGGTCAGATACTTCCTTAGTCAGGGTTGTCTTGTTTCTTTTCTTTGTCACAAACATAAGAGGATGACAAAAGAACAATTGCTCTATTACTTCTTATCAACACAAAAGTAATTGCTAAAGACAAAAGAATATCAAAATTTCCTCATTATCAATGCTTACTTGTTAGTTTAATATTCAACCAGGGTAATGCTGAGAGATTTAAATCTTTTATGCAGCCCTAGACGCATCTCAGGTTCCATTCCAGTCAAAGGCACTTACCTCGGTTGCAGGCTCCATCCCCTGGGAGGCAACCAATCGATGTGTCTCTCACACTGATGTTTCTCTCTCTCTCTCTCTCTCTCTCTCTCTCTCTCTGAAAAGCAGTAGAAAAAATATCCTCAGGTGAGGATTTAAAAAAATAATAAAAAATAAAAAAATAAATCTCTTACGGAGCTTTGGAAATATCCTAGAATCTCTATAAATGACTTTTGTCTTCTGAAACAGAACACAGAGAGTAAGGAAATATAAGAATGCATGTAGAGCAAGAAGTGTGCACCCCCGCCCCCCATGGTTATTCCCAACTATGGAGGAGGCACGAGGGAATGAGTAATTCTGTAAAGCAGAATTGTGATTGAGAAATCACTGATTCATTCTTCTTTCTTTGCACATATTCTCTGAATATTGAAGATAGTTTTATAATATCAGTAATTAGAATTCTGTAGATTTTTAATTCTGCATTTTCTGTGTTAAATATAGATGTTGTTTCCCAAAACTTTAAAAAACTGGTTAAAATGCTCCCATCTTGACTTAAAATATGTTATGTATAACACTGTCTTCACTTTCTGTTTCTTTTTTTTTTTTTTTCCACTTTCTGTTTCTTATCAGGACCCCTGAACAGTGCCCCAGTGTTGTTTCATTGTTGTCAGAGAGTTATAATCCTCACGTGCGTTATGGAGCTGCCATGGCCCTGGGCATCTGCTGTGCTGGTACAGGAAACAAGGTAAAGCCCAACACCAATGGGATCAGTTCTTTCCTGGCGCCAGACTGTTTTCCTTCACAGAAAAGTTTATGTAACAGCTGTAAAAATATGAGTGTGGTGTGATCTGTAAGACTTAACTTGCCTCACAAAGCTCCCCAGAACTTCCTTATTTTACTGTGCTGGATGGCTCAGAGCTGTTTAAGAACAAACTACCACATTATGAGGCAGAAAATGCTGTTGATTTTGGTTATTTTACATGTTTAATTTGCAGAATTAGTATTGTGGAAATCAAGGTTCTCATCTTAGGCCACCAAAATCAATTGATTCCTTTGGTTTGAGTTTTTGTTGTCGTTTTTTAATTTTTAGTAAATTTATTGGGGTTGGTTTGGTTTTAAGCAAATCATTTAACTGCTATTTGCCTATTTTCTCCTTATAAACTTAACGAGATATTTTTGTTAAGCCTTTAAAAGTGACAATTAGTTGGGTTAGACAAGTCAATGATTTGAAAACACAATTCATGAGATTCATAAAGAAATACATTATTATTGCTTAAATAAGTATTTTTGATTCACAGCAATAACATAATCATCATACTTTACCTTTTATAGGAAAAAATATCCTCAGGTGAGGATTATAAATAAATAATATTTTCATTTCTTTTGGGTAAGAAATTCTTATATCACAATGTATCTTCACTTTTATTAGAAATGTCATTGGGTATATAAAATGCAGTTTATAGAAATTGACCTTCATATAGTTGGATGTTGTACTGAGTATTTCCCCTCTCAGGTCTTTAGTAGACATTTTTATCAGGCCTCATAAGTTAAATATGAATTAGACTTTTGTTTTCTTTCCAGATTATTCTAAACTTAATATCTAGGAGCAAATGTTCTTTGAGACACAGCATCTGACATGTTAATTCAATGAAAAATTTTTATTATTTATACTAAACAAGTCTGCCTTATTTCCAGATAGTTTGTATGATCTTCATATCAATATCTATCTGAAGTTTGGTGCTTTGGTTATTTTTGTTTCTTAAAAACCTGAAACATCTGTTTATTCTAAAATATATATTTAATGTTATATTATACCTAAAAGGTCAAGTTAATGTCTTTTAACTTGTAAGTTGGAAATTTGGTTATATTTTTATCATGACTACTTCATAAACAATATTGACAATATATGAGTAATGTTTGAAAAACTTACTCCTCTGCACAAAATCATTACATTTTTTAATGAACTGGAGAAAGAAAGCATGTATCTGGTATGTGTAATATTTGTTAACAGCTCTCATTTTTAAAAACAAGTAAATATAGTCATGCAGCACATAACAATATTTGGATCCCATGGGATTATAATGGAGCTGAAAATTTCCTATCACCTAGCGATGTCGTAACCGCCATTGGTAAGGGCACCGCATTACTCATGTGTTCGTGGTGATGCTGGTGTGAACAAAGCTACTGCACTGCCAGTCCTGTAAAAGTATAGCACATAAAATTACGGTAGCAGGCTATGCCATCTAGGTTTGTGTAAGTGCACTCTGTGATTGCACAGTGACGAAATCACCTAACTGTGGATTTCCCAGTGCATCTCCACATGTAAAGATATCTAAAGTCATTTCCCCCAAAAAAGAATTCAATTTAGTCTTCCTTTCTTTGGCCTTGAACAAAGGATATTTGAGAAATTACATACTTAATTAAGAAATAAATTTGATAATCTCGTAAACCCTTTTCCTCTTTCCCCCCAGGTTTATACCTAAGGACCTAATAAGAGATGTTATAAAGTGGCACTTAACAAAGGGTATTAGTGTTCTGCAGGGTGTCAGTAGAAGTTATATGGGGCGAAAGAGTTCTTGGTCACATACCGTGGACAAATCCTGGGAAAAACAAAAGTTCCAGCGGTTTCTTTAACGAGGCTTCGTGGAGCTTTTGTACATGCCTAGAGCCTTTAATATGCTATGTACATTTGAATCTATAAGAGGAGGTAATATATAGTATGCAGAAACTCCCAAATTATTTAATCAAGAAATCCTTTTTTCATACTACTGATCACATTCTGAAGGATATGATATTGGGGAAATCCTGGTAACAGTTTGGAAAATCTCCATTATACATGGTCTTGTCAAGTGTAACCATGAAATCAATTCTAGTCCTATATGATTTAAATTTTTTTTTTTAACCATTCTGCTAGCAAGCACAATCTTTCTTTTTGTTTTGGGAGCTTATCTTTGTGCTTTGTTTCAATTTAGTTTTGTGGGGATTTTTTAGCTGATTGTCTCTGTGTGTTTTTTAATTTATCTTTATTGTTGAAAGTATTACAAATGTCCCCTTTTTTGCCCCCATTGACTCCCTCCACCCTGCTCCTGCCCCATCTTGTAAAATTATCTAAGACATTACCATACCCTGGTATTTGAAGGAAGTTGGATGCTTAATACAGGTTTTGGAGTCAGACTGACCTGAATTTGCTACTTAACATTTCTAATTCTCAGTTTCTTTGTTTATAAGGATTATTTTGTGTTGCTATTGTTGTTTTGTTTTTGTTTTATTTTTAGGATTAAGAGGATTATCTGGGATAACATATAAAGTACCTACTACTCACTGTGCCTGGGAAATAATAGGTGCTTATCAACCATTAATCTCATTTTCTCTTACTTTCTTTTTGACCTCTTACCTCCAGACAGGAGCAGTCGTGTTCTGCAAGCTTCCTTTTCACATACCATCAGTTATATTGAAACCTAAATAAAGAATACTCAGTTCTGAACTATTGCATCCAGTTTGTCTTAAATTAACTTGTTATTACAATGTCAGATGAAAATATTGGCTTAGAATGATAGTAACTAATTTGTAAACCCAGCTATACCAACTTTATTTAAGGATTTTTTTTTAATACTTTCAGGAAGCAATTAATTTGCTAGAACCAATGACAAATGACCCTGTGAACTATGTGAGGCAAGGAGCTCTCATAGCTTCGGCTCTCATCATGATCCAGCAGACTGAGATCACTTGTCCAAAGGTGAGCAAACAAAACAAACCTCTAGAATAGAGCTGGTTCAGGCTTTTCTTTAGTAATTTAACTTTTTTTGAGGAAATTTTTACATCAGATATGGTGAACACTGAACTCATAGGAAGTAAAAATGTTGGAGGATGGGAAAACTTTAAATATATAATGCATTTCTTACAGATTTATGGTCACTTTGTTAATTCAACTATATAGCCATACTTGAAAAATAGAATTCACAGGTTCACAAAATCATAAAAATCAACTTTAATTTTTGTCTCCTACTGTCCTTTTAAAATCTATTCAGTGGGGTACCTTGTTTCTCTAATACAGAATGTAAACTTGGGCAATACATACAGTCTCAGTTTAGAAATGACATTACCCTCTTGGGTGATCTCTTGGGCAGAGTTTCAGATGGCTCCAGGACAGCTTTCTTTCCCTCTTGACCCATATCTGTCCAAAGAAACGCTCCTACATATTTTGCCCTTCTTGTAAGTGGGAGTATAAAGGCTCTCAGTACAGCTTTGCCTGCCCCTTCCTTTGTCTCTCTCATCTTCTCTTCCTCTTTGTCTGTTTCCCTCCCACCTTCCTTCTTCCTTCACCCCCCTGTAGTGCCTCAGTCAATAGCTAATGCATCTTACTTTATGTATCACAAGTCACTCTACAATGACCCCTGGTCATATTAAGCTTTCCAAGTGGTCCCTCTGAAGCCTATTTTGTTGAGAAACAGAAAATGCATAGATCTTATTTACATGTACCAAAAATTACCATGTTTGATATATATTAAATAGATGTGATGGCTAGTGCAATAATTTTAGATCTTTTCATTCTTAACTTAAAATTTGGGCCATTAACAGCCTCATATTAATTCTGCTCCTATATGAGAAGCAGTCAAAAAATTGACAACAGAGAAAACACTGGTATAGTGTCTTCTGCCCCATCGAGCAGATGTACAGCATCCTTCTTTTCAGCAAAGTAGACTGATGTTTGGGGGGGGGGGGGTGGATAGAGGAGAAAAATTTCCGGAACTCATCGATTATTCATTCTCATTTTATGGAACTTTATTTAATAGATTTCACTTTCTAAACAGTTGCTATCATTTTGGTTTCCTTTATTTATTGCTTTTCTCTTTGTCAAAATAATTTTTAAGACATCCAAAAATTGGAATATTGCAAAGATAGCATCAGTCTTCTCATCCTGTTTTAATTATTGTCTTCTAGAACATAAATGTTTTTTCAAACAGACCACATTTCTTTCTGGTTTTTGTTTTAAATATAGCAGTTAAAATGTGAGTAGCTTTTGCATCTTTTATTTTTGCTTTTGATCTTCTGCCGATCTTTATCAGTTGGAGGTTATCCAATTGAGTAATAGCATTAGAAGAGGAAAGTTTAGCCTGGCCAGGCGTGGCTCAGCGGTTGAGCATCGACCTACGACCCAGGAGATCAGGGTTCGATTCCTGGTCAGGGCACATGCCAGGGTTGCGGGCTCGATCCCCAGTTGGGGGCATGCAGGAGGCAGCCAATAAATGACTCTCATCATTGATGTTTCTATCTCTTTCTCTCCCTCTCCCTTCCTCTCTCTGAAATTATTAAAGATATATTTTTTAAAAGGAGGAAAGTAGGCCATGAAATGCACCTCCCCTAATGGTAATATACAGATATTTATTCACTCTGACCTCACATGTCAGTTTCACATTATTTGTATTGTGAGCAAGATAATGTTTACCATCTTTCCATCTCTGGTGTAGGATTTCATTGATTTTACAGTCGTAAGCTCTGCGCCAATAATAGCAGAGTCCTTTGGAATAGGGAGGGGTGGGGTAAGGTAGGTAGACTGTAGTTTGAGAAAGCATTCAACTAGTTGTTCTAATAAGTAAAACTTTTTCATATTTAGAAAAAGTAAAAAAAATTAGTATTTTTTAATCATTCTAGAAAATATTGTTGAACCAAGTTTTAGCTGATGTGAATACATGGGGCACACTTCCATCTTCAGGTTGTGTCAGAATCTTGGGTATTGATTAAGAATGTTGAAGTACAGTAACAGCTAGTAGTTCTTGCCATTGACTTAAACTCGGTGGGGGAAATCAAGTTTTGTACCCCCGGTGACTACAAAAGCAAAACTGTGTATGACAGTATGAAAATCAAATGCTCTTTGCCCTGGCCGGTGTCTCGCAGCGCGTAGAGTGCCGAGGATTCCATTCCCAGTCAAGGGCGTGTACCTGGGGAGCAGAATTGATCCCTGGCCCCAGCCAGGGCATGTACAGGAAGCAACAAATCAATGTGTTTCTCTCTTTTCTCTCCTCTGCCCCTTTTGCCCTCCCTCCTTTCCACTCTCTGAAAAGCAATGGAAAAAATATCCTCGGGTGAGGATTAGCAAAAAATAATAATAATTACATGTTCTTTCAGGAAACACTATCCCTTAGAGTGACATTGTACTCAACTCATAAATTCTTAAAGTTCTATTTCATTGTTTTCTGCTATTAAGCATGTGATAAAGAGCTTTGTGGACTATAGTTTCTGTCATTTCTCTTTCATCTGATAATTGCTAATAAGACAACATTGATATTCTTTTGGAGTAGTATGTAACATTTTGCTGAAAAGAAAAAGCTGTTAACAAGCTTGAAGAGAATTTCTAAAGGCTACCAGTTCATGCAATAAAGTGGAAACACCTTGAAATCAAAAATCAAGTGTTAATTTCATCAAAACTATAGCCCTTCCTCGAAAGAATCCAAAAGGGACATTTCTCAGATATTTTTGTGAGATTTACAATGGAAATTTCCAAAGGAAATGTTTTTATGTAACCATGATACAGGTCACATCCTTTTACAGAATGCCATCTTAACACTTAGTTCTACACATTGTGGTCTTAGCTGATGTAACTCCAGTACATCTTCGCTTTTCCTCTGCCAGTTTTTTGCTTGCTCACTCTCACAAACTTAGACCCAGCAACACACATACACCCCTGGGTGATTACAAACTCAATTTAGAAAGCCCTTAGACCAGAGGCTCAGAACCATTTGACTAGAAAAATGTCCTTTGAACATTAACAGAAATAGGTCCTTGGAGCTGTTTTCTCTCAAGAACCCAACTCTTTATGGTGGATCTATTTTTTGGGTTTTTTTGTTACATGAAATCTACCTTTAGTAGTTATTTGAGCATGTACCTAGTATCATCTATAGAATCATATAAAAATACACTGTATAAGAATGGATCTGGTGTTCCTCCTACCTAATATCATCTGTCCTATGGTCTGCTACAGGGAAGCTTCTCCCACCACTGAGAAGATATCCTTTATTGAAGTAGGATTATATTTAGTCAAGCTTGATAAGCTTTTGTAGTTCTAAAAGAAATCCCAGTTTGGGTAGATTAGGCTTTTGTGAACTATCATGGTAACCTATAAATATTTCTGTAGAGAAGTGTGTGAATTTTATAAGATGAAATTATAAGCATGAAATTTTAATATTAAATGGTGATACGTTATAGCATAACACATTTGTAAATAGTATTCTATATTACCATACTGTTGCCTTAAGGTAGGGACTTGGACTCTAACAGTGTCAGTAGTAATATAAAGAAAGGGCTACAAGCAACTACCATGAACAAAATATTACTAATAAAATTGAGAAGGGAGCGAAAACATTATTTGGGATATTGATAATGGGGAAATCATGAAAGCATTGACAGAAATATCTTGAAAGAAGAACAAAGAATTTTTACTTTAGGTATGTGGAGTTTGAGATGATAGCAATTGTGCTGGACATAAATTGAGGGCATAGCAAAGAATCAGACTGAGGAAAGAGATTTGAGAACTAGCCACACAAAAATTTAAAAGTGCGTAGCTCTTTATCTACAATTACAAAATCAAAAAAACTCTGAAAAATAAGAGGTTTGTTCATTTCTGAAGACTCATTTGGCTATAAAACCTCACCCAATCAATATGAACTCATTTATAACCTTTATTCTGTTTAGTGTTAATATTTAAGCATTTTGCTGCTTCAGAAACATTGATTGTTTGATTATGGGACATTGCCTCCACACTCCACTGTAAGATATTGCATAATATATAGTGTATGTACCATGTTAGCTTTCTAAATCCTGAATTCCAAAATTCATCTGGTCTCAAGGATTTCATGAAAGGAATTAGAGACCTTTAGTTCAAATCATAAGAGCAGGTGTAATAGAAAGAGAAAAGAAAATACTCCAAAACTGATCCCTCATGTGCATCTGCAGTTCTATATTCAGGAAAAGAGAGAAAACTAGAAAAGACAGACATAGCCAGGTGACCAGTACCAGCAGAATGACGCCAAGAAACTTGATTCCCTTCTCTCTCTTCTTTGTTTTTCCTCTGACCTCCAAGAGTGTTTTCCCCCCAGCAGAATAAGGTAAAGTTAAAAACGGGATGAATATTAAAAATGCATTAATTTGGAGAAGGTAGATTTTAGATAATCATGCAGAGCAGAATGCATGGATCACAGAGCTACCTAAAACTTGGTTATCCCTTCTGTGAGATTATTATAATATAAAGTGGGAAATTAATGTGATTTTTCTCCTGCAGATTCTTTGTCTTATGTGGGGGGCATACTATTCAAAACAATGAAATTGAGTCAGAAAATCCTGATCCTAGACATGATTGTAGTTAGTTGTTTGTGATCACAAGTAAGCCAATCATTTCACCTATCTTACTTCAGTTTTCACATTTGTAAAATAGAGGGAGTACACCAGATGATCTTGAAGTTGACTTCCAAATTTAAGATACTATCCTAACCTACAAAAATAATAATTACTTATGAAGAATCATAATAGTGAGAATTAAGCTACTGCTACATAAGTAATAAAATGTGAAGAAAAAAATTTAAATGATTAAAAACTAGTTTTTTAAGTATACTTAATATTAATTAGATAAGCGTATATATTTGCATTACATTGATTTTTTTTTTTTAATCTGTCAGTTTCACTACGTTTTCCTGTTGTTTGGGGTATAATTTTATATTTAAATTCTTCCTTATGCACATACTGTGCTTTGTCCAGTGTTCCTTTTTAGAAGTTTTTGAAATATTTTATAAACTTTTACAACATAAAATTTCCATCCTATATAAGGTAATGTAAGTGTTCATCTAGTGTTCATCTAAAAAAAGTTCAGAATCAAAGGAATTTGACCTGCTGAACCAAAATAAAAGCATCAAAGCTTAAGGCTTTTTTAAACCAGAAGAGAATTTTGTGATGATCTAATCATGCTTGGTTTTATAGTTAGAAAAAGTGAGGCCTAGAGAAGTGATAGTAACTTACCCAGACAGCTTATTAGAGCAGAGGTATTTATAAGCCAGCATTGTCTGAGTCTATATTATTCTGCATTGTGTCACAATGAAGCCTGCCAGACCAACATGAATGAAGAAGGGAGAGATTCTGAAAGAATGTTTAATATGTATAAAGCCATCACATTAGGAAGCTCAGATTCAGTATATTCTGTGTTGGGTGGATTTGGGGGAGCTCTGTGATTATGTTCTTGAACAAAAAATTCTTCCTAGGTTCCTCCCATTTGAAAAGCACTGTGGGGCCCAGCCGGGCGTGGCTCAGTGGTTGAGCATCGACCTGGGATCCAGGCGATCAGGGTTCGATTCCTGGTCAAGGCATATGCCCGGGTTGCGGGCTCGATCATTGACTCTCTCATCGTTGATGTTTCTCTCTTTCTCTCCCCCTCCCCTTTCCTCTCTCTGAGATCAATAAAGATATATTTTTTTAAAAAATGAAAAGCACTGTGAGAAACAGAAGTGTAAGAAACATAAAATAGTTCTCTTATTGTTGTCCAAACAGTTTTAAAGGAATCACAAATACATTAAGGACATATATTTCATGAATATTATTTGCTAATTGTAAAAGTCATATATATTAATCTTAGAAAATGCAGAAAGGAGTAAAGAAGCGGACAGAACTTACCAGTAACCTGTCCTCAGCAAGTCGGCGCATGTTTGGTTCCGCATGTTCCTTTTCATAAGAGTAATTATTGTTACATAGCCTCAGAAATTAATGTGTGCACAATGAATCTTTACTGTATACATGAATACACTTAACCCAAAATATACCCCATGCAACCTCACTGGAGGGTAGTTTACTTTAGAGTAGCCTGGAAGGACCGTGCCTGCTAAGAAATCTGTAGGGTGGATGGTAAGCAGAGCAGCTACAATTCACAGAGCAATGAAAGCCTCACTGTTCCCTTGAACCATTTAAGCCTGTGAACCAACAGTGATGCCGTATGAACTTGTACTCAGCATTCCTTTGAGCCTGACTCATTCACTGTGGAACGAGGTTTGAAAACAACCGGTGCTCCCACACCAGAAAGTCATAACACCGTGGTCAGCCATGGAACTGTGTTGTCTTCAAATATGGTCCATATTCCTCTCTTTGAATGTTGTAAAATTCAGGACTCAAATTTTATTACCAATTGAGCAACCTGTTTTTCCAGCTTTAAAGTGACACAGCAAATGAATAGAATTAGTCTGTAATTCTTTCTCTTGTTCCTTCAGGTGAGTCAGTTCAGACAACTGTATTCCAAAGTTATCAATGATAAACATGATGATGTCATGGCCAAGTTTGGCGCTATTCTGGCCCAGGGAATATTGGATGCAGGTAAATGTTTTTAAGTCTTTCAGATTTATTTATCTATTTACACTAAACCTAATAAAATAATTGTATGATTCATGCAGGCAGACCTGTACTGTGTTTCTCCAACAGTGTTATACTTGGTGGTTTCTGATCAGATTATGACTTGGATGATTAGGAGTGTCTGGGGGAAAATCCACAAAATTAATATATCAAAGAAACTTTTTTCTATGAGGACATCTGTACTCCAAAGGAAAAGTATTTTCAGTATCTCCCTCCAGCCCTTGCAAATCCAGTCTCTCTCAATTTCTTGTTCAGATGTTATGGGAAGCTCACAGTGAATGATGTTAAAGAAATTTTAAGAGAAAATCTATGGGTACTAAAAGCATACTTCCTAAATACACATCAGATGTAACTGTTTATAAGGGTGTATTCCATAGCTCCATTTGTTTTGGGGTGGTTGTCATTAAAGCCACCATTCCAGTATAAATTGAAAGTTTGGAAGCAGGTTCCTTACTGGAGTTTGTTTCCTGACCAGTGGCAGTAGTGAAGGTGGACAACCTTGTCTTGTTCTTGATCGTAAAGAAAAGGCTTTTAGGTTTTCCCCAGTCAGTGTGATGCTAGCTGTGGGTTTATCATATATGGGCTTTTATTATGTTGAGGTATGTTCCCTTTATTCCCACTTTGCTGAGTTTTTATCATAAATGGATGCTGTATTTTGTCAAATGCTTTTCTGCATCTTTTGATATGATCATATGACTTTTACCCTTCATTTTGTTTATGTGGTGTATCACATTAATTGGCTTACAGATATTAAACCAACCTTGCATCCCAGGAATAAATACTACTTGATCATGGTATATTATCTTTTTAATGTAAAAAAAATAAATAAAAATAACTTATGGTGTAAATTCATAGAAAAATTTAGTAGAGTGTCTGCAGTCTGTCTCTCGGAAGTTAGTGGTGATAGAGAAGATCTGGAGAGGACAGCTTCAAAGGAAGCTGTTAGAATTCACTCAATGATTTGTTCTCTTCAGGGAGAAAATCCAAAGATTAAGGTTTATGATTCAAGTTTATAAAACTTTGGAAACACTGTCAATAGGATCAACTTTCCCTTGTTTTACAGTAAATCTCAGACTATTAGAACAAGAGTCTAGTTTAGTTTCTAAGTCTGAAGAAAAGAAAATCTAGCTTCAAAACTTAGATCAAACACCACGTTCTCTACAAAGCCTTTCCTCTCCCCTCTATCCCTCCCAGCCTTCACCCTGGGTTAGGTACCATGCTCAGCATCATGTTCCCAATAGTGCCCAGGTTTATTATACCTTTCATAATACTTTTATGCCTTCTTTTTAAATCTGTTTTTATTGATTTGAGAGAAACATCAGTGTGAGAAACATCAAGCAGTTGCCTCCCAAATGTTTTATGCCTCATTTTTAAATATCCTAGTTATCTGTCTTTTCCTCTTGACTGGAGGCTCCTTGGGATCTTTTTCAGTATTTTGTTCAAAATTTTCAGTATATGTAAGCATTTGGTGGATGTAGGGGATCTAAGAAAATCTAGATTATTGGTTAGAGAGAAGAACCCTGACTCTTATAAAAACTAAATGTTTTTCCCGGCCGGGCGTGGCTCAGCGGTTGAGCGTTGACCTGGGATCCAGGCGATCGGGGTTCAATTCCCGGTCAGGGCACATGCCCGGGTTGCAGGCTCGATCAATGACTCTCTCATCATTGATGTTTCTATCTCTCTCTCTCCCTCTCCTTTCCTCTCTCTGAAATCAATAAAGACATATTTTTAAAAAAAAAAATTTAAAAAAACAAAAACTAAATGATTTTTGGTTTAGCAAAATTAACACTCACTTCCTAACTCCAAGCAAAATATGAAGGCCTCTGTGAGATACTGAGATTCAAAGAAGTAAAATTGGAATTCACATTAGGATGGTGACTAGGCATAGATAAGTCCTATTTTTATAGGCTATATTATATAAACTAAAAGATTTGTGTCTCAGAGTTCTAGGGTTCAGCACTAACACTGTTACCACATAGACCAGAGCCTGCAACACATCAGCCCATGGGCCAAATCTGACTTAAACACATTTTATTTTGTCTGCCTAGCAGAGTTTGCAAATTTTTGGATGAAATCCAGATTCAATTCCATTTTAAAAAACAAAATTACTTACTGACCCTAGATCTACACCCCTAGTAACATATCCTCTTTAAATAGAACCTGAACTTTCCCATTTGCTTCAACCCCCACTACTTCCAGCCCAAGTTTTCTCATTTGTTGACCTAACTGGTTCCTAAAGGCATTCAAGTTTACAACTGCTAATAGCTTCCTAGAATCTCAGTCTTACAAAGGTCCAATTAAGATCCAGCTGTCTAACTGACTCTTGAATCTTAGCTCTTGTTCACTAACTTTTAAATTTTCTCTACTCCCTCAGGGGTAGTCCTCTAGACAGTAGGTAGCTAAACAGGTCAGGTTCTAAGCTGCATATCTTCTCAATAGCCCAAACTTCTGATTAACTAGAATTAGCTCTGATTTCATTTTTTCACATATTGTGCTTTCTCAAAAAAAATTTCAGTTGAATCAAGAATTGAAGATTATAAAGAACTGGAGATTAAAATTTTTCTTTGGTTAGTGGTAGTATAAGTGCTCAAGTTTAAACCCTCATTTTGCCAACGGGGAAAAAGACATTCAAAGGGAAAGTGATTTGTCCAGTGTCACAAGGCTAGTTAATATTGGAGCTGCCTGCATTCAGATGGGACTAAAGCAGGAAATGTAAAACCAAGCAAACAGTATCTACCTCTCACCTCTTTGCTATTGTCTGCAAATATGTGTATTAAAATTTTACTTTTTATTAGTACATTAAAAGCCAATGTATAATACAGATTAATATTTAATTTAGCATATAGTTTTGACGTCCTACAAGCTTAGTTTTCAAAAAATGCCTACCTCTCTAGAAAGAAGGTCTAGATTTACCTAGCCTAGTTAAAGTACAGTACTTTCTGTTTTGGATACCCTAGATAGCTCCCTGGCTAACTAATTCCATCAACTCCATATTAGATTTTACGGCCTGTACTCTTAAAATAATCACCAAATGCTTCCCTAGTGCAGCACTTTAAAATCTGTATTATTACCCTTCCAGATTCAAGCTCATGGTCTCTCTCTCTCTCTACAGGTGGTCATAATGTCACAATCTCCTTGCAGTCCAGGACTGGGCATACCCACATGCCTTCTGTGGTTGGTGTCCTTGTCTTCACCCAGTTCTGGTTCTGGTTCCCTCTTTCACACTTCCTGTCCTTGGCTTATACCCCTACCTGTGTCATTGGCCTTAACAAGGACTTAAAGGTATGTTTGTGAGACCTCAGTTTTATAGTTTATCTTCTTCACTGTATTCTGTTCACCATCCACTCACAAGTATTTTCATGAAATTTTAAAGATGAGTTATCATCCATCCCATCAATAAAATACTTCCCCTTCAGCCCTAGCAGGTTTGGCTCAGTGGTTAGTGTGTCGGCCCATGGACTAAAGTCCCAAGTTTGATTCCTGCCAAGGGCACGTACCTCAGTTGTAGGCTCCATCCCTGGCCCTGGTCAGGGCGCATGTGGGAGGCAACCAATCGATGTCTCTCTCTCACATCGATGTTTCTCTCTCTCTTTCTCTCCCTCTCTCCCTTCCACTTTATCTGAAAAGCAATGGAAAAAATATCCTTGGATGAGGGTTAATAATAATAATAAAATATTTCCCCTTCAAATTGAGTCATCACCTGTTGAGTGTGTGGAAGTTTTGAAAATGAAGTCTTCTTACTAACTTTGTAACCTTAGATAAATCTATTGAGAGGGAATAGTGGGGGGGGGGGAGCAAAATTTAAAAATATGAAAAGGCTTTATAGATTACTCTGATGAACTTTAATACTAAAAATCTGGGAGCTATTGAAGGATTTTATGCAGATAAATAATACGATGAGGTTTGCTTCTAGAAACATCATTCTGGTATCAGTGGAAATGTGTTACAATGCTATTGCAATAATCTGGGCAAGGAGAAAAGGACCTAAAGTAAATCGTAATAAAAAGAGTGAAGGTTTGCTCAATGAGGTATCACTTCACATCTGTAAGAATGGCTGCCATCAACAAGTCAACAAACAACATGTGCTGGCAAGGGTGTGGAAAAAGGGGAACCCTATTGCACTGCTGGTGGGAATGCAGACTGGTGTAGCTACTGTGGGAAACAGTATGGAGGTTCCTCAAAAAAATTAAAAATGGAACTGCCTTTTGACCCAGTGATTCCACTCCTAGGAATGTATCCTAAGAATCCTGAAACATTAATCAGAAAGAATATATGCACCCCGATGTTCATAGCAGCACAGTTTACAATAGCTAAGATCTGGAAACAGCCCAAGTGCCCATCAGTAGATGAGTGGATAAAAAAGCTGTGGGACCTTTACACCATGGAATACTATGCAGCTGTAAAGAAGAATCTTGTACCCTTTGGGACAGTATGGATGGACCTGGAGAAAATTATGCTAAGTGAAATAAGCCAGGCAGTGAAAGACAAATATCACATGATCTCGCTTATACGTGGAATCTAAAGAACTTAATAAACTGATGAACAGAATAGATTCAATGACATGGAAGCATAGATGAGAATGATGAATGTCAGGGATGGAGGGGGGCGAGGGGGTGGAAGAGGAGAGAGTAACCAAAGAATTTATGTGCATATATGCACAACCCAAGGACACGGACAATGGTGGGGAGAGGGATGGGGGAGGGGGAGGGGTGGAACATGTCATTGGGGAGAAAAAGGGACATCTGTAATATTTTAAACAAAAATAAAATTTAAAAATATTTTTTAAAAAAGTGAAGATTTGAAACAAGGACATGTTTCAGAGTAATTTGATGCTAGAGTATTTGATGGAGGAAGGGATTATTACTAAAGGGAAAAACAAAATAGAAATATCCCTTTGGTAGTGGCAGAAAACAAGACCAACAGTGAGGACCCGGGGAATCTGACAGAAACTAGTCACTTAAGTCAAGGACCTATCCCTGTCATCATACCATCCTTTTTTAAAAAATAGGGCTTGTATTTAAGTCTTTCTCAGTCCTATGGCTCTTCCATCACCTTTTTACTCTCCCATCCTCTCAGAGACCTTTTTGACCTGTAAATAACTCTTACCTGTGGCCTGCACTATTGTTTAAATACTCCATTAAGTTTTCAGAGTGGAAAAATTTTAGGCAGAACAATGGCTGATAAAGATTGAGTATTTCATTGAATTGATTTTTTCTGTATAGCTGTTCAGAAAATTATCCTTTAATTTTCAGTATTAGTTACTCACATGTGTAAATATTGAGCAGTTCTAGCTCTCAAAACAAGAACCTTTTGGTTTCTCAATCCCTAACCTTCAACATTGTGGTTAAGCGTCTTGTAGAATCTTACAGACTTTTTCCTCTGGCCCACAATTTTATGATCTCTGTTTCCATTCTTTACAATGAAAGTGGGATGGAAAGACAAGATTTCTTGTCCTAGTATATATGATGCTTATGATCATTCTTTATCAATGCAAACTTAGTAAACAGAAAAATTCAGACTAGAGAACTTTAAACCTGTTCAATAAGTGATGTGAAGCTGACTTTTCCATTAGGCTCATGTTAGAGTCTTGTAAGGTGTGATTATTAGTGTGGAAACTATACAAACTGGTATAGGTTTTTAGTGTGGTACAGGGAAGGGATATGAGTTAGATATGCAGGCTGGATAATCCAATAACACTCTAGAAAAAAGGTAATAGTTTATCCGATTCTCATACATAAGTGGGATTTGACCCACTGCACAGGGTGCATGGTCAGTAGAGAAAAGATAAAGCGATGCCTGGATTGAAACTTCTGGCATCCCTTTGCATTTGTATGCTTGTTAAGAGCATATAATACTTAGTCTTGATATTGATTATTTTAATGGAGGAGGGAAATTCTTTTATTTCTTCAGATGCCGAAAGTTCAGTATAAATCAAACTGTAAACCATCCACGTTTGCATATCCTGCCCCTCTGGAGGCACCAAAGGAGAAGGAAAAGGAAAAGGTAGGCTCCTCACTCCTTCCAACAGCGTCTGCGCTCACACGGGAGCTATGAGTGTTTTACGTGGGTCTGCTTTTAGTACTTTATATTCTAAATTAGGTATTTCTTAAGTGGTACTTCTTATGGTAAAATATAACACCATATGAGACTGTAAAGTAAAAGCCCCTTATCTCTCCTGGTCATTCAAGTCCCGTATAGCAGAAATCACAATTTGTGAATTCTTCAAATGTTTTCTCTGTATATATCAGTACTTTTTATACCACAAAATAGAATCATTCTCTAATACTGTTCTGCTTCTTACTGGTTTCAGTTAAATAATTTATGTTTAAAACTTCAGTGGATATGGATTTTATGTTTTCCAAAGCTGCAAAGCCATCCCTTTATATGTATATCATTATCTGTCTTGCTAGTTCCTTATCTGGTAGGCACTTAAGGTTATTTCAAATTTATCTCTGTTACAAATGAAACTGGAACAAGATTCTTTATACATGTATATTTATGCACATGTACAGTATATCTATAGGTTAGGACCTTAGATGTGGAATTGCTTGATCAGAAGTAATGCACATTATTTACTTTTATAGGTATTAACTAAATTTCCTTTCAGAATGGATATAACCAATTTGTACTCCTACCAACAGTGTATGAGGACACTCATTGATATGTGTTAAATCAAACTGGTAAATGAGAGAGCTGAAGTTTTCTCAGTAAAATTACTGTGTATGATACCTTGTGTTTAGGAAAGTGATTCTTTCTCTCAAGATAACGTTTCATATTAGCCAGTTGTTGATTATTTGCTGTAAATTTTTGTGTATATAGGGAAAATTAAATAATTGACCTAATTTGAGGGTGATGGGTGATGAATATCCTATAATGACAATATCTTGTTTCATCAGCTAATCATTCAGACCCTAATATTTCAGACCCTCCCGTTTAGGGTCTGAAACAAAGTCAGTTTAAATCATTACTGCTCAGCCTTTCACAGTCCTGGCTTCAGCTTTGATTTCAGTGAGACCCATCAAGGAGGATAATTCCAGACTAATTACTCACCCACTGCATATTTCCAGTGTAGGCACTAGGCCAGTGAGAATACTTCACAGCCAAGTGTGGGGGAAATTTGTGTTTTCCAGTGCTTCCCCTGTAAAGTAATAGTGGGTACAGAACTCAGCTCTTTCTTTCAGAAGCTCATGGTAGCAAATCCACATCCAGGGTTAAGTGCAAATTTTTTTAAAAGAGTTATATTGGACACAGATCTCTAAGGACTAAAGCTTTACCTGATGACCATAGTAGTAATTATGCAAGTAAATGCCCTGCTTGAGGAAACAGAATAGTATTGTAGGCCTGAGTTCTCTCCGGACTTGATGTTTACATGTGGACCAGGGGTCACAGTGATCTCCTCTGCTTGCTCCCCAGGTTTCCACGGCCGTGCTGTCGATCACGGCCAAGGCCAAGAAGAAGGAGAAGGAGAAGGAGAAGAAGGAGGAGGAGAAGATGGAAGTGGTGGGTGCGGCGTGGGGGTCGGGGGTGGTTCCTCGTCCCGCACGTTCAGGTTCCTCCTCGGTGGCCCATTACTGTGCCTTGCTCTCGGCTTCCTTTAAACAATGGGGCTGTTCAGACAGAGAGACTCGTGCGAGTGTAATTGGAAGGACTGTAGAAAGTACATTCGTTTCATGGGGAGAGCAGACTGTTTCATGGTACATGTCAGGAATGGGTTCTTGGAGGGAATGACAACTAAAGGGGGCCATTTATTATGTAGGCCCTTGTTTCTGATCTCTGGTGGTTGAAAAACCTCTCACCCTCTTAAACCAAGTTAAATACCATTCTTACCCCCAAACAGAGTCACCCCCTCCCTCCTCTGAGTCTGATATTACTTTAGTTGTACCTGTATTGTATCTAATCCTAATTACCTTTTGTACCTAATAGTTGTTCAGTAAACTTACCAAACATTATTCAGTGATATGGAACAGAAGTGAACCTTTATTGGGCTATTTTTTTATATTTTCTAGGATGAGGCAGAGAAAAAGGAAGAAAAAGAGAAGAAAAAAGAGCCTGAGCCAAACTTCCAGTTACTGGATAACCCAGCCCGAGTTATGCCTGCCCAGCTGAAGGTTCTGACTATGCCAGAGACCTGTAGATACCAGCCTTTCAAACCAGTAAGTTACTGATGGCCCTTCGCTATATAAACACGGATATTAATCCATAGGACAATATAATATTGATAGGAAATGATAAATCTCCAAAGCATTGGAAAAAGCTCTTTAGCCTAATAAATCTCTTAGCAAAAGAGAGAACATTTTCTTCCATTCCACATAGGTGTGGGGGAACTTTTCTTTCTATAACCCTGTTAAATACCCTTCATCTACCAAAGGCTTACCCCATAGAAGTTCCTAATGCAGGATAGTGATTAGGAACATAGATTCTGGAGCCAGACATCCTGAGTGTGAATCCTGATTCTACCACTTACAGTCTTTGTGACCTCAGGTCACATACTAAATTCTCTCTGCCTCAACTTCCTCTACTGTAAAGTAAAAATTATCATCCCTAGCTCATAGGAATGTTGCAGAGATTAAACAATGTAATAGGTTAATACACAACTACTTGGAGCATTGAATTTTACAATTAGAAAAGGATTGTCATGCCATTTAACTTATTCTAAGGCAGAATGTTTCATGTAAGCCCCACCCTGTAATTGGTTATTGTTATAATTATTTTTATTATATATGGCAAATAAATAAACCTTTTTAATCAAAAAAAGAGGGGGGAGAGAATCATTACTAAAATCAGGGAACAAAGGGGACATTACTACCAAACAGAAATAAAAAAGATTATTATAAGCAATTACTATGAATTACTGTATGCCAACAAATTGAATAATCAAATTCCTAGAAGAACACACACTATTATAACTGACTCAAGAAGAAATAGAAAATCTGAATAGACCTATAACAAGTAGAGATTGAATTAATCATCAGAAAACTACAAAGAAAAGCTCAGGGCCAGGTGATTTCACTGGTTAATTCTTTAAAACATTTAAAGAAAAATTAACACCAGTCCTTTACAAACTTTCCTAAAAAATGGAAGAGGAGGGGACACTGCCCATCTCATTCTGTGAGGCCAGTATTACCCTGATGGTAAAACCAGACAAAAAACTCACAAGAAAAGAAAACTGCACATCAATAATCAATGTTCCTGGGTCGGGAGATTTTTTTTTTTTTTAATATATATTTATTGATTTCAGAGAGAGGAAAGGAGAGGGGGGAGAGAGAGAGATAGAAACATCAATGATGAGAGAGTCATTGATCAGCTGCCTCCTGCACACCCCGGACGGGATCGAGCCCGCAACCTGGGCATGTGCCCTGACCGGGAATCGAACCCCGATCGCCTGGATCCTAGGTCGATGCTCAACAGCTGAGGCAGGCCCTGCCGAGCTGGGAGATTTAATATTATTAAAATGGCAATACTCCCCATTTGATCTAATAGTCAACACAGTCCTTCTCAAAATCCCAGCCGACCATAGAAATTGACAGGATGATCCTCAGATTCATATGGAAACACAGGGGACCCAGAATAGCCCAAACAGTTTTGAAAGAAAAGCAAACACAAAGTTGGAAGACTTATACTTCCCAGTTTCAAAACTTACTACACAGCTATAGTAATCAAGACTGTGTGGTATTGATATAAGATATGCATATAGATCAGTGGAATTAAGTTGAGAGTCCAGAAATAAATCCATACATTGATATAGTCAGTTGATTTTTTTACAAGAATGCTAAGACCATCAGTGGGGAAAGAATAGTCTTCAAGAACTGATGCTGGGGCATCTGGATGCTCCCTGCAAAAGAGTTAAATTGGCCCCTATCTCATATAAAAATTAACTGAAAATAGATTAAAGACTTAAATATAAGAGCTAACATTTAACGCATTAGTAAGCCTAAGCCATGTAGCTATAAATAGTTCTTTCCATATGTTGATTATACTGCAAGATTTGACTTGGATTGTTTCATTTCACTAAGCATGAAATAAGTACAGTTATAACCTGGAGCCATTTTCCAAACTGTAGGCTATCCTTTTGTGAACATGGTTATTTTCTTCTGTTTAATAGAACATGCATTTCAATTTGGTCCTTTAGAAGATTTGAGTAAACTTTTAGGCGATGGAGGATTAGGACAGTGACCACATACTCTGATTGTTCTTGGGTGAATATTGGTAGTAAAGGCAGGGTCTATTCATAAAATGGCTCCTCTTAAGAAAAGCAAGCTTTTTAAGGGCAAAAGTTATAGATTAATGTGTATGCATGTTGAGAAAAGGGAGATAGTTTAGAAATTCATGAAGGCACTACAGTTCTATAGCGTGGCAGGGCAGAGTCCTGATGAGTAAAAAATCAGATTAGGGTCAACTGCAGAGATGCTTATACGTATGCGAATCATTTAGTTAATGTTCTTGTGCTTCTTTTCCTTCCCAGTAATGTGCTTTGGTAGAAATATGTTTTTCCAGATGTGCCCTGCCTCTGGTGACTGATTTAATTACAGAGAGAGCAGCTGTCCATTTCCTTTCACACAGGCAAGCAAATAGAATGAGATTAGCACACCAGAGTCTGGTGTTTGAATTTACCTGCTTCCAATGTGTTTGGGAGAGGGCTTAATAGAATTGCTATTTCTTCATTGTCTTACATCACAAGGATTTGTAGATCAAAGTGAAAAACACTCAGATATCAGTTGTATTTAAGTTCTCTCTGTCTTTCTGAAATTGCTGGGCTTTTGATTTGTAGAAAACCAAAATGATGGTTTTCTCACATATAATAAAGTATCTACTATGAGACTAGTGTGCGTCTCAAACTTTAATGTGCATACAAATCACCTGGAGATCTTGGTAAAATGCAGATTCTGGAGGTCTAGGGTAAGGCCAAGTTTAAGCATTTCCAACAAGCTCCCAGGTAATAATGATGCTACTGGTCCCTGACCACAAGTAGCAAGGTGTGGTAGTAGAATATAGTATTAAAATACCATATTTGGACAGTAAACATTACCCCTGCAGTCAAACTGAGGCTAGTACTGGGGAACGCTATTCTTAAACTGAGACGAATTATCCAAATAGAGCAGTACCACTTGTGCTACCTTCCAGAGCCACTGGGTTGTTTGCAAATACTCCTTATAGATTACAATTATCTTTATCGTTTGTATTCAGGCCTTAGACTAACCTGAAAGAATAGGTCAGGAAGATCTTAGCCTTCTCTTACATTGAACAGTCTGGCTAAGTCAGCAGATTAGCGTCACAGAGGCACAAGTGCTAGGTTTCCTGACTTGCCTAGTAAAGTGTAGTTCTGTCCCAGTTCTTTGCTTCCAGATTATTCAGGCAGTCTTAAGATAGCACTTTTCGAATGTCCACTCTGGACTCTGGAGCAGTCTGGAATGAGTGGCACTCATGCCTCTGTGTTCCCTGCCTGTGTTGACAGCTCTCCATCGGAGGCATCATCATTCTGAAGGACACCAGTGCAGACGCTGAAGAGCTGGTGGAACCAGTGGCAGCCCACGGCCCGAAGATCGAGGAGGAAGAGCAGGAGCCGGAACCCCCAGAGCCCTTTGAGTATATCGATGATTAAGGGCCCGAGGTGCGTGTGGAACAGAATTGTGCCTCCAGGGAAAGCTCTTTGTCACTTCTTCACAAAAGTTTTATGCGGGGACATTGTCTCACTTTTTTCTTTTCTTTTGTGCTTAATCCCTGTTCACCTGAAGGGGTTAAACACCACCCGCCCCACCCCCTTCTGACTTCTTGCAGTCCTAACCACCAATTCCCTTTGCTTTCTTTGACTCTACCCTATAGTGTACAGTGGTCTGTAAACTTTTTTTTATAGGTTTGTGAGGAGGTAGAGAGCTTGCTTCAGAATGTAAATCTGCTCTGTACTTCTTTCTTCGAAAAAGCCTTGCTTCCCCCTCACCCCAAAAGAAGTCAGCTAAACTGACAGTTTGCTCAACGATGCAGCTGATTTATGTTGAGGTGTAAGCTCCTTGTTGTAGATCCGTTACAGTTTGTGGGCCAGCACTGGTCTATAGATTACACTTTGAATAGCACAGGTCTGGACTTCTCACTGATTCTTCTCTCCCTTTCCTTTGGCAATACCTTTGGCACTAAAAGCCTTAACATTCATATATTCTGTGAAACTATTGAACATCTAGTGTGTGTAAGACAAAGTGCATATAGGTACTTTGGGTCAGTTAGACCATAACACACAGCTTTGTCCAGTTGAAAAAGATTCTTATTCTGCCAGCATTCTAACAATGTTGGGGGGGGGGGGCCTTCAGATGCAAAATATTGGAATAATCTAATTTCATAAAATTGTCATTCATATGTCCCCCATTTTTTTAATGACCATTAAAATTACCATCTTCACATATTTGGAGATGTATGAGCAAGGTTCCCTAATTCCACCCTAGTTCAAATATATTGTCAAACGAATAGGAATTTATTCAACTCTTTAAAGAAAATAAGAACAGTATCATCTATTACAAGAGAAAAATACATTTACTGTCAGGTTGCAGATCTAGCACGAGTGTTATACACTAACTAGCAGTTAATGAAAGCTTTACAGAAATGTGAGGTGTATGTTAAAGCAGAAACCCTGCCATTAGTAGGAAAATATATTCAAGTCTCTGAAAGACAGTTTGGACCTTTGAGAGAGGGTAATTTATACTCACTTCCTTGCTATCTAAACTTGCTCTTGAAAATGCTCTTTTAGAGAACTTCTCTTTCAGGGAACCATGATGGTTTCTTCAGCTTTTGCAGCCAGTATTCCTACCATGAGCACTCAGTCTCTGCAGAATGACTTGAGTTAGCTCCTTCCTTTCTTTCACACACCTGACTGAAACCCCTGATTAAGTCTTTCAAGGCAGCTACTACAAATGGCTTAGAATTTGTTAGTTGGAAATTAGATTCTTGTTAGTTTTCAAAAGGATAAAATATTCAATCCAATAGAAGTTTGAAAATGAGTCTATCTTAGCACAAACTGTTATATTAGGACTGCATAGGCAGAGTTAAGGGCTAGTTTCAGACTTCAACAGCTAGTAGTTTAAAAGACAACAAAATGTTTTTAAAATAAAGAATGACCCTGGCTTCCCTTCCTCAGGATCTCATTGCTCATCTGAAGAAGGTTGTCCAGGCTCGTGCTGGAAATGCCTGTGAGGAAGTTCATGTTGAGACCTGCTATTCACTGCATGTATCATTGCCTCTGCGCCGACCTGAAGAACCCTGTCTCCAAGTCTTTGGTTGAAGAGAAGATATATGACTATTTAGTGTGCTCTTTCACAGAACTTGGTTTTCAAATAAATATATTAAAATCTCCAGATGGACAAGGACTTTTTATTTACTTGTTTTTCAGCTGGATTTTGAATAAATGGGTCTAATACCCTGCACCACCAGCACCTCCATGAAATGCTTAAACTGAAAGAGCCTAAATCCTTGATTGTTAGGATGAATATGCATGACTTTCATTTTATTTATTTATTTTTTTAAGAATAGTTTATTGATTTTTAGGAAGAGAGAGAAACATCGATGTGAGAGCACAACATCCATTGGCTGCCTCCTGTCCTGCACGCCCCCCACTGGAGATCCAGCCCACAACCGGGGCATGTACCCTGCCCGAGAATGGAACCGGCAATCATTTGGTGCATGGGACAATGCCCAACCAACTGAGACGCACCGACCAGGGCACATGACTTTCATATTGATGACAAAGTTAAAACTATTTTATAGATTATTTGAAAAATAATGGAAAAAAATAAGAAAGAAAAAAAATCAACCCTGGTTCACCTTTCCAAGAATTTTTTTTTCTTTTCTAAGGTTTTGAGGGTGTGGGGTGCCATCACTTACTGAAGAAGTCCTTTTAATGATCCAAGAGAATTGTAGTCTGTTTAGGCAATTCAGACACATTTTTTTAAATAACCTCTGCTTGTTTCCTGCTTTTGACCTTGTTAAGGACAATAGATATAAATTATTTAGTTTCATATAGCTACAGAATCTGATAATGTACCTTTTTTCATGTTTTTTTAAATTGAGGTATAATTTAAATGTAATTAAAATGCAGAAATTTGAAGTGTGTACAATTTGATGAAGTTTGAGAAGTACACATTTGATTTCTGTATTACCAGGCCTTTGTTGGATGCTGGGCTTTTGAAATAAGCAGACATGATTGTTATTCTGACAACTACCCCATTTTGTGTTCTTGAGATATGAAATGGATCTCTGACTTATTGGGATGTGGCGATAAGAGCTAGATTTGGGGGGCAGGGATTGGTTGTGGGGTTTTTGTGTCTTGGCCTTCAGTCATATAAAAGTAGGTAGTTTCTAACATTTATGCATGAGTGGTTCTTTGCTCCAACCTTGATTCTTTCACTTCTTAATTTGGGATTATAGCCTGTTGAGTCTGATGGGGTAAAAAACTATTCTTAGAGGGAACAAACTCTTGGGTAGGTAGGTCAGCCCTGATACATTTGCCTACCACAGCTTTGTTGTTAGGTCCAGGTCTAAAGGTTACTGATCCCAAAGGATGGCTCACTCATTGGTTAATTTCATTGTATCCCCTCCTTTGTAAATTCCTTATTTCCTCAATATCAGATGATTCTATAAAAGAGATTATCTCATTTCCTAGACACTAATTAGCTATGTCCTTCCTGTTCAAGCTCCTAATATTGCTTGCATTTCAGACAGAGTTATCTCTAACATTTCCCTTAATATGTGAAATGTTTAAAAAAAACAGAAATCTCTCACTGATGTCACTGTCCAAAATTGAGTAGTCTGGGAGAGGTGGTACATTCACTGGCCTCGGGCCAAAGTTATTGAATTTCTTCCAAAATAATAGACTGAACTTCAGAGAGCCAGGCAACACTAGTTCCTGATACACAGTGCAATTTAGAATTTATATTTTGGTCTTAAATCTTGAGGTTCTAGCTTTAAAAAAAAAACAAGCTATAAAATAAAGTAAAATGGCCACTTGGATCAGATTATGATGAGACTTTCTGATGGTTTTTTTCCCCCTAGATTTCCTAGGAATGCATAGCAATGAGAGCTAACCAAGAATCAAAGAAATCCAAAGTGAAATAAATCATGTATGAAGACAGGACAGGAGCTAGTATTGACACATTCTGTAGAAGAAACAGGAGAATGGCTGCAGTTACTCCCAGGTGATGTCTCTATGGCACAGTCAGAACTGAAGCCTCTTGGGATGCACGGATGGGAGGAAATTGTTTGATTTCTTGGGCTGGACTTAATCCTGGAATTGTCTTCCCAGCACCCAGTGTTTCCCCCTATTGTTCCTGTCACCATGTGTCAGGTGTGGCTTATCTTCCCCCACGTTAGTCTTGCTCACCGTCATAATCCTGGCACGTAACGTACGATCGCATATTCACTGACTACCTGTATGGTCCAGAACAGCGAAAGCCACAGGGAGCACTAAGAACAGTTGGAACAGCTCCCAGGTGCACAAGAGGTGATGCATCCATCTGTCTTCGAGCCTCCTCCCGAGGGTCTAAATGTCCTTCCTATTCCTCTTCTGCAGTGACCATCACTTCTGCTGAGGGCTTTTTCATTGGTTTTCTTTTGGGGAACTGTGCTTTCCTTCGTGTGTAGGCAAGATCGTGTCTCTGAAACCTAACCAATAAGATGAGAAGAAATGAGCTTGGGCAAAGAAGGCCGTGTGGCTTTGTCCCAGACCCTTCCCAATCCCCTTGTCTTCATAAATGAGACAACACTTCTACTTTCTACAGAAAATCCCTTAGGGGTGCTTAGTGCGATTGTTTCTAGAGCTCAAGTTCCTTTCCTACTGCAGGGAAACAGAAAATACAGGCTTCCTCGCCACCGTCTCCAGGCCAAGCCCCAGTTATGTAAACATGATATAGCAGAGTCATAACAGATGCTGTGTTAGTTGACTAATGTCTGACCCATCGTTGGCTGAGAGCCATTATTGTCTCAGGTCTTATAAGACTGGCCCAGGACTTTCAGAGGTGCAGAAGGCGGTTTTGTCCCCCAGGGGTCTGGTCTGTCCCCCAGGGTTCAGGTTTGTCCCCTGTGTATGCCCGGCTGGCTGCCACCGAGAGTGTGGGTTTGTCTATATTGCGTGCTTGGCCTGCCAGGGCCAAATAAAGGAGATGTCTCCTCCTTTGGCTCCACAGTCTTCTTCGGATTGTATGGATCTAGAGTGAACCTCCCTGGCCCTGAGTGGCCACTACAGTTGGCATGATCCATCGCCCTTACACTTGGCGTAGTCCTTGGCATTACACTACCCTCTCATTTTTTACAATTAAAAACGTAAGGGCCCGCCCTGGCCAGTGTGGCTCAGTGATGAGAGCATCGGCCCATGTGCCAAAGGGCCAAGGGTTCAATTCCCAGTCAAGGGCACCTCGGTACGCATGTGGGGGTCAACCAGTCAGTGTCTCTCTCCCCTTCTCCCCCCAAAAAGCAATGGAAAAAATATCCTCAGGTGAGGATTAACAAAAAAATAAAATAAAAGCTTAAGGGCCCTTCTAAACCAAGCTGCATAATGGAAAGATAGTGGACTTTGGTTCAGATCCTGATCTTGCTCCTCAGTGGTTTCCTCATTGTATGGAGGAAATGGCGTCCACCTCAAAGTTGCCGCAGGGATCAAATGATAGTGGCTAATTCTTCCGGGCTCACTAAGAGCTGGACACAGGACACAGCCAAGCACTGCACGTGTACCGTCTCATTCCTCACCAGCTCTCTGAGGAGGGTGTTGTTGTCTTGACATAATCTGTGTTAAAGAACCCAACCCCTAAGTAGGCATTCACTGAATTCTGTTTGAATCCCAATGGGATGGCCTAAGTCCCCATTTCACTGGAGCGAAATGGCCAGTTCAACATCAAAGACCACTGGATGTTGTGTTGAATTTCAGTTCATTGCATTAAGCTGGTCTCTGGCCTCTTTTCTGGGCTTGTTTGATCCAAACAGGCAACAGACAAATGGCAAATAGCCATTTCTTTGCCTATCCCATATCCACAATCAGCTCCAAGTTGGTGTCTTCCTCCATACTCCTAAGCCACTGTGCCTTTTCAGAGAGGGACTGTCAACAGAAGCAGTATTTCCAAACACCCCCAGCCTCTACAACACAGCCCTCTCTCAGTGGCATTTCCCATCTGTTTGCTGGGATCTGCACGGTTCTTTCAGAGCATGCGCTCAGTGTTTTCCAAATCAAGGCTATTTATTTATAATAAAATTGCATCCGGGAGGTAATTACCTTCAAAGGTCTTGAGCATTGCACAGAGCCGGGACTTGGCAAAGAGTCGGACAGAGATAAAGCATTTCCCATCAAGTAGTATTCCCATGACCTGGTGTGAGCAGCCTCTGACTCATGCCACGATCTCTCAGAAGCCCCGATTCACGTTCAGAAGATTTAAGAGGTTTACAGGCGTCCAAGGCTTCTGCTTTTGCAGGGTATGAACTAGCCTCTGCAAAGTAAGGGCGGGCAATGGGTCCCTAAGCAAGTTCCCTCCTTGGTTCCTGGATAGGAAGGCAGGTGGGGATATTCACGCCCACCTCACCACCAGCATCAGTACTCGGTCTCCTCTGAGCAACCCTCAGGCACATATGACACGTGGTTGGCACTGCAGTTCATTGTTTTCCCATGGTTCCCTACATGTGTAGGATTTTTGTTTTCCAGCCAGTCTATAAATAAGCTCCTTAACAGCAAGCCCCAAAGTATCCCCCAGAGTCTGTGCCACAGTGTTTGATAAATAACGCCTATTTGTTTCAAGCTAAATAATTGCTTCAGCTTGGGGAGTCTGATGATGCCCTTGCTCCTAACTTACTTTTCTCCATGGCACTTACATGTTCATTTAATGTCAGTCTCCCTCATTCACATATAAACTACATGGGGACCAGGGGTTTGTTTTTGATGACTGCTGTCTTCTTAGTGGCTAGAGCAGCAGTCCCTGGCTTACTGTAGGCATTCAGTAAGTATTAGATGGACAGATGGAAGGATGGACAGATGGGTGGGTGGACAGATGAGAGTGGCAGCCGTGCATGTAGCCCCTGTGTGCTGGGCACTCTGCTTACCAGTTTCTTCACATTACCCTTCTCAATGCTCACAGGTCTGTTGCAGGTAAATATTATTATCCCCATTTTACAGAAAATGAGTCTTAGAAAGGATAAGGGTACACAGTAACCCAGGTCACGCTGACTACAAAGCCTCTTTCCTTTGGGGTTTGCTTTTGTTTGTATTTTAGCTACTGTGGCAGTGATTCAGCAGATGTGGAGTCCTGCTCAGAAATCCAGCGAGGTTAGCCGGCGTTCAGATGATTCTGATACAGACGGGCCTGAGACCACGCTGAGAACCACTGTCCTACGCAGAGCTGCCTCCAGAAGACCTGAGTCCCCTGGCTGTTTAGATGGGGTGTGGATACGGGGACAGGGAGGACCCCAGAACCCCTCCAAAGCATAGCTATCAGCAAAAGCCCTCCTTAGAGGAAGGATGCCTCACTGCCAATGGAGGGTGAACATACCCAGAGAAATGAAATCTATGGCAGAAAGTGGGACAGGTCTCTGTAGTACCTCTGCTATGTGGCACCAGGCCTCCTGCCTTTCCTACCCCCAGGCTCTCCTACACTTACCACGGAAATTGCGATTCACCATCAAAAAGGACTTAGTGTGTCTAACTCTGGCAGCAGCCCATTGTGGGAGATGCTTCTTCCTCTCCTTCCCAGAGCCCTGGGGTGGCCTACTGAGGAGCCAAGAGGTTAGAAGAGCCAGCAGGGGCAACCAGGATGCACCACTTACTCTGAAAGTAGCCCCCTTGTTTGCCCCTGGGACTCGGTGGCTTGCAGTGACCCGGGGTGACTGATGCCATTGCATTCCTTGAGCAGACAGTGCCCGTGAGTGGACGCCGTGTAGTTAGGCTGGCCCCACTGCAGCCTGGACATGGGAGCTCAGCCTCTCCGCTTTCAGGGCTTTAAGGGTAACTGCGTTCGATCCGCCCAGCGACACCTCAGCCATCAGCAGCAGCAGGTGAGAGGACCACGCTCTAGGGGAGGCGAGGACAACAGGGCCAGATTTCCCCTCAGCAGACAAAGGGCCGCTGGAGCCAACATAGCAGAGGCCCAGGGGGAAATAATTTCATTTTTCTTAAAATAATTAGATCAACATATATTTGTAATTTCAATAGTCTTTATGAGGAAAATAGACTTCCTTACATGTATTTTGTGGTTTAGAAATGTTTTTCTTTTTAATGCGGACAGGGAGTAGTTAAAGGTCCTAATCCAGCCCTGAGCAGAGCCGCTTAGTCTGTGCTCCTTCCCTCGCGTCTCAAACCGCTGGTTCAACGGTCACGCTCTGGCGGCGGAGCTGGTGCTAAGGAGGGAGACTGACGAGCAGTGCGTCTCAGCGAAAGCCACTGGGACCAGGCCCGCTGGAGACTTAAATCCATAGATGGCTCGATTTAGCTCAGACTCCTGCACCGGTCAGAGCAGGTCTAAGACAGGCTCATTCACGCATTCATTCGCCCGTTCTCCAGAGACCCGCTGGAATGTTTGCAGCCCCGCCGCTGTTTGCGTTCCTTCTGGTAAATGTCTGTACTTGCATTTGTCGCTGAGGGAACTGGTGACCTCCTGGCTCAGCCCAGAACTGATTTACTACACTCCTTCCGTGGGCCACCGTGATTGGTTCAGGGAAGAGCACGCAGCCCAAGTCAGGCCGGTGGGAGCCACCAGGACCCAACTCTGGGGCATCTGTTCTAGCCACTGGGCACCACTCGCTCTGACATGGCCTCAGCTGAGCCTCCACCACGTGAGCCCCAGTGTGGCTCCAACCCATCGGACCCGAGCGAGAGGCAGGTGCAGATGGCATCGCGAACCCAGCCCTACCTCTGCCTCCACACTGCGAAGTTCCCGGAGCAGTAGGTTCTCCTTCGCTTAAACAAAGCACGAGCTGCGTAGAGTTGAATTTGGCATTTGATACCAGAAGAGGAGGGGCGCTATGGGCTGAACTGTGTCCCCTCAAAATTCGTATGTGGAAGTCCTGACCTGCAGCGCCTCAGAATATGACTGATACGGAGAAAGGGCCTTTCCAGAGGCAAAGTTAAAATGAAGTCACGAGGGTGGGCCCGAATCTGAAATGACTGGTGTCCTTACAAGAAGAGATCAGGACACGGGAGACCACGGGAGAAGGCGGCTGTCCGCCGCCAGCCCTGCCTGCACCTTGACCCTGGACTTCCGGCCTCCAGGACTGCAGTACATTCCTGTTGTTTAAGCCACAGGTCTGCGGTGTTTTGTTACGGCAGCCCTGGCAGGCTCACACAGGGGGTTCACCGGCGGAAAGATGAGGCGACTGAACGGGGGGCATGGAAGAGGGGAGTCAGGGTGAGGAAACCATTGCCGTCATCTCCCAGGCAAATGAGGCTTGAGCCAAGGAGGAGAAGGTAGCAATAAACAGAAGAACATGCACATGGATTTGAAAGAAATTTTAGGCCAAATCGACACAACTTGGTTACTGATGATGCCTAAATGAAGAGAGGGACATCAAGCTTCTGGCTGGAAGCTGATGGCTCCACGCCCACTAGGGGAGGGAGAGAAGTGGTGACTGTGGACTGTACTTGTTTGTCCTTTCTGCGTCCTGTGCATCACCCCCCAGCAGGCCTGGCCTTTGCTGTTGGCCGCCTCTCCCCTGTAAGGCCATGTGAGTGCTGAGCAGGCAGAGAAAATGAATGGGCTCCCCTCACTGTCACCTGCAGCTCTCAGGGCTTCTCTGAGAGCAGTGGGTGGGGGCTGCACAGGGCTAGGGGCCATGCAGCTGCCCAGGAGAGGGCCCCCTGGCTTGGGCTTCGATGTGCCCCCTGCCCCTGAGGGGTCCTTGATCAGAAGATCAGGAGTGAGCCAGACTTTGAAGTGCAAGAAAGGGACATTGCCTGTCCAAAAGCCCTGTTACTTCCCTCTAGACGTGTGTACACACATTTTCATGGTACAGAGGGTTCTAGAAAATGTGTCAGGACAGACCAGAGCCCTTAGGGCTCTTGGGACCAGGATGAAGGGCAGGGAGAGAAAACTATCCCTTGTCTTGGCCTTTTCCCCGGATCTGTGTTCTGGGTTTGGCACTTCCAGCAGAGATGGCAAAAGGCCTGGCTGGTTGGTTGTGTGGCCACAGCTGGCCTGGTCTGAGACCTGGCCCTCTGAAGACCCAGACAGCTTAGACACAAAGACCTGGATACTGCAGGGCCGCCACAGTGCACCTTTAGCCAGGGGGCCCCTGAATGTAGCAGTGGTCCTCCACTTCCCCAGAGAGCCAGGGCCAGCCTCCTGATGCTCCCAGGACCCGTCCCCAGGCTCCACCTCTTAGACCCATCACTGGATGCTTGGCTCCTTTGCTTGGCTCTCTCAAACCAGAGTGCTCAGCACAGGAAGTGCTGCTCAGCAGACACGCGGCCCATCCAGGCAGATGTCAGCTGCTCCTCCTCAGGCTCCAGCAACCAGGTACTCTCTTGGTTTTTCACCCGGTGCCCATCTATAAAGAGAACTCAGCTTGCCGTGGCCCGTGTAGCATCATCCTGTGCACCAAAAGGTCGCTGATTAGATTCCCAGTCAGGGAACATGCCCAGGTTTCAGGTTCAGTGTCCGGGTGCTCATGGGAGGCAACCAATCAATGTTTTTCTCTCTCTCTCTCTCTCCCTCTCTCTCTAAAAAATCAATAAAAAGAAAAAAGGATTTTTTAAAAAGGAGACAGAATTCAGCTCCCCCTTCAAGGGCCCCCACCCAAGAACACCCCCCACAGAGGAATGTGCAGATGGCATGAGCGGCTCTGAGGAGCTATATTAGCATGAATTAGATTTGACCACAGGTCTCTGAACACCCAAAGTGATAGCCGCTTAAATGAGACAGATGTTTGTTTCCCTCTGTTCAGCAAACGCGCTGGTAGTTGGTGCAGGGCTGGCCGCTGTCGATGCTTCCCCTTTCTTGTTTTCCTAGACTCAGTTTCCTGGACCTTCTCAAAGCAGGAGGAACTCAGGGGAGGGGGTGACAACTTTATCTACCAGAAACATCTCAGCCAGGACAAGAGGCTGCTCCATCTCTGCCTGCTTCAGCACCTCCCCCCGGATCCTGGCAGGCCCTTCTGGGACCCTATCCAGGCAAGGAGTCGCAAAAGGAGACCTGACTCCAAGTGGGAGGTAGGAGGGGGTGGAAGAGCTGGAGGCTGGGGCATGTGTCTGTCACCCTCCTGCTCTGCCCCCAAGAAGCCTGTGGGAGTCCAGACTCCTTGCAAGTCATCGGCTCAGCACAGGAGACTTTACCCCATACGCACAAAGCCAAGGGCAGGGTGCAGCCTCCTCAGGAAGCACTGCAATCAAAACGGGGTCCCCAGACTCCAGGGAGAGCCCTCCTGGGGGCTTAGCTCTGCGCAGGCCTCCCACTGCCCTGGGCTCGCACGGTCCAGGCCCAGCCACAGCCAGTACTGATGTTCAGGCCGCGTCCCGGGGTGGGAGGCAGAGCCCGGAGAGAAGAGACAGGGCAGAGCCCAGGCCCTCCGCTGGGGCGCCGCGCCCAGCCCTGTCTGGGGGGCCGGCTCCACCTCCGGCCTCCCTGTGACGTCAGCCAACAGAGCCCCTTTGAGTCTAGACTGTGCGGAGACGGGTTTCTGTCCGGGCTGCGGGGGCTGAGGCCCGAGGGGAGGGAAGGGAAGGGCGGGGGGCCCCACAAAAGGGAGGGGGGCCGCCGGGGCGGCTGGGCCGGGGCAGCTGCCTGCGTTTCCGGTCGTTTCTTCCCCCCCGGGGTGGGGCCTGGGGGCGAGGGGGCGGTGTCCGGGCGCGGAGGGGGCCGGGGGCAGGGACGGAGGGAAACGCTGGTGCCCAGACGGCGGGGCGGGGCCGGCTGCGCTCCGGCGCGCGTGTGGTTTCTGGGAACCTGTCCGCGCCCTGACCGCGGGGCTGGCCCCGCCGGGCCGGGTTCCTGGAAGTGACCGCCGGGGGGCGGGGGGCGCCGCCCGGGGCCAGGCCGAAGCCGACCTTCCGCCGGGCGGGGCGCAGCGCGGGCTGGCAGGGCGGGTGCCCCGAGGGTACCCAGGCCCCCGCTGGTCCCCCCCTCGCCGGCGGAGGGCCTGCGCCGAGCCCCGCGCGCAAGGTGCGGCCCCGCCCTCGCCCGAGACTCAACCCCGGGGGCCGGCTCGGCGCCCCCGCGCGAGCGCCCACCGCACCCCGCCTCCCGCTGCCCGACGGGGCGGGCTGGGGCGGCCTGAGAAGGTGCGCGTGCGGCTAAGGGCCCCGGGGCGCCGCCGCCGGGCGCGGGGACACGGGGCGCGCCTGGGAAGACCAGGGCACTTCCCACGGTCTCTCCTCGCCGCCCACAGCTCCGCCTGTGGCTCCCCGTGTCCGCATCTTGACTCTGAGCTCAGCCCAGCGGGGCGCGGGTCTCATTCCTGGGGAGGGTGAAAGGGGAGCTTAACGGGACCGTGCGCTTCCTGTCACCGGGAGTTACTTTTTATTAAGGTTAATCAGCTATTTACTTGGAAGCCCAGGTGTCAGCTTGTCTCACACACCCTCTCCAGCCCCTTGTAGGCCTGGCCGTGGATAAGTGACCACGGGCAGCTGGCCTGGGCAGGCAGGCAGGACAGGAGGCGGGGACAGGCTCAGTGGCTCGCAGAGACCCCACCTGAAGCTCTGCCTGCAAAAGGCCGGCCGGCCACGTAACCCAAGGTGTTCCGTGTGTGCCCTGTTCGCTGGTCCTGGGGGTGTGCGGACCTGCGGGAAACCACCCAAATTCACAGCCACCTTAGCATCACTCTTCCAGTTCAGGCCAACACACCCCACCCTCTCTGCTCACCTCACGTGCCCCGAAATGTGCGTTTTTAAACTTGCCTGGAAACTAGTGATATTCCTTGAAAATTCTGAAGCATCTGTATCTGGGACACCCCTGAGGAGGGCCCCAGGGGAAGAGCACTTGCTTGGAAACGGCCCTGGATCTAGATTTGCTTTTCCAGAAGTTCATTGGAAGGCCTGGGCCTTTGTCAACCTCATTCAGACCGGAGAACTATTGGGGGACAGGCAAGGACAGCACTCAAGGCCCAGGTGGAATTCTGGTCTCCCCCACTTTCAGGCCCCCCTGAGTTACTGCTCCCTGACTGCTCCTTTGGGGGCTGTATTCCCAGCAGGGTGTGCTCTCCCTCCAAGAAATCAAGTAGCCTGCGGGACATACCAACACCCGGTTCCTCCACCTCTGCTGGAGACTCTGGTCCAGGAAGACAGACGGACCTGCATCCCCCACAGATCATGAGTTTTTGGACAGTAACCAAAACGCAGCTTCTCTGGGAGGAAATTTTTTTTTTTCCTAAGCAGCATCTTGCAGTAGTTCATCTTTAGCTCTGTGCCTTGTATTTCAGTATGTAAATTCCTTGTCCAACCCGCTGATTAAATCCAGACCCTGTGCTGGCTCAGACATGTTCTTGTTCCATGCGCCCCCTTCCGGAGCCAGGAGACAAACTCAGTCCCTCTGGCTGCCAGGTTTGTCCAAGCGGGTCAGCCTTATAGGGCTTAATTTTGGTGGCTTCACCCTCTCGTCCAATTCCAGGGTTGCCATTTACCAGGTCCCCTCTCTTGGGGGATTTGTACTCTCTTCCTCTGGTTTCGTTGCAGCTCTTTCTCTTGGGTAGAGACAGCCGTCAGGCAGTTATGTGCCTGCTACAGCCACAAAGATGACTTCATTCAAGAGCTGTGTAGCAGGCCAGAGATGCATAGCTTCCCACCCCTAAGGAGCTCAAGGGCTGGGGCCCACAGCGGGCTGTCAGCTGCAGTAGACTCAGATGGGTCCCTCCCTCAATGCAGAGCTCACTCAGTCACCTCGATGTCCGGTGCAAGGCTGGTTAGCTCCCCTGAAGTATTCTGCATATGCCAAGAACTGAATTTGGTGTCAAGTTTTTCCCAGCAGCAATTATCTTGATAATTCTAGAATCTGAGTGATGGATTTATGCAGATTCATTAAATGATTCTCTCTACTTTTGCCTATGTTAGAAAATTTCATAATTAAACATTTTAGAAAGTCATCTTGGGCCCACTGGCAGTTTTTGGGAAAAGTGGAGTGGTCAAGCAAGAACATCCCATTTAGGACCAATGGGATGCTTGGCAAGTCGAAAGAACTGGGAAGGTCAGGCAGCAGGTTCAGTGTACTGCTGTGAACTCTTGGAACCTACAGAGCAGAGCTGATCTGGGTATTGCCCAGGTGAAGCTTCAGCCCTAAGCATTTTTGCCTTTGTGACAAAAGTATCCTTTGTACTCACACCAGGTTAAGTACACTAAGTGGGCAGTGAGCCTTATCCAAGTCACACAAGGAAAGGTAGTTCTTTTGGTAAACCACTTCCCAGAACAAAAACTGGTGGAGGCTTGTTGTTTTTTAACCATCACTGTTTTCCAGGAGCACAGGGCTCTAGTAACGTACAACACTGCTAATCTGTAAAGTTGTGAAAACATCCACATTATATATAGATGTGGTGTGAGAATTAAAATAATCTGCCCTGGCCAAGTAGCTCAGTGGGTTAGAGGGGGGGAAAATAAGGCCATATTTGGGATATGTGTATACTAAAAACTTATCTGAAATTAAATTTTAACTGGGTGGCCTGTATTTTGTCTGGCCAACCCCAGGCACACAGTGAGTTGATAATCAATGTTAACTTTATTAGGAACAGGAAGATTATTTTCAATACATATTACCTGGACAGGATGTCATTTCCTGCTAAATACAGCTTTTCTTTGAAGGCGATCTCAAAAGGGCATGGAGGGGGGGGCCTGGGGGAGCTGGTGGCCCAGAGGACAGATGGTGGCCACAGACTACCTTGGGGCTTCTTCCAAGGCAGCCCCCCCCCCCCCGACCTTCTGCATGCCCTCTTCCCTGTCTGCACCTTCTTGGATGCATGGGGATGGACACAGATGTGGGAAGACGGAGGCTCCCATCCTACAGCTCGACGTCTGGGAGAGAAGGGCATTTTGCATCTCTAGCCACTTCCCCAGCCTCCGGCCCAGCGCTGGACGGCTTCAGTTCGGAAGTCCACGTGCAAGGACAGAGGATTTGCGCTCATTTTATTTATTTTTAACATTTATTGGTATTGCTATATATATATTTATATATATATGTAATCCTCACCCGAGGCTATGTTTACTCGTTTTAGATAGAGGAAGGGGGAGAGAGCGAGCAGCACATCGATATGAGAAGCATCAACGCTTCGGCTGCTCCCACAGGCAGCCCCACTGGCGTCAAAGCTGCAGCCTGGGTGTGCGCCCTGACCCGCAATGGAACCCGCAACCTTTAGGTGAACGGACGACTCTCAGCCAACTGAGCCGCCGGCCAGGGTTCCAGTTTTATGAAAACCCGAGTTTTCACGTGGTGGTGGTGGTGGGGGGGGGGACAGGGTTCTCTAAAACCCCTGGAAACTGCTGCAGTGGGGGGGGGGGACCCTGGCGCCCGGAGTTTAAGGTAGATCTTGGGCGACATTTTGGGTTCTAAAGGGGTCCGGGCTCACTGCAGAAAATGGGAATCACGACCCCCATGTCCGCCCGCGAACGCTACACAGTAATAATCTTCTCTCGAGGGGTCGTTCTCCCGGTGGTAGGTAGCCCCGGACTTCGCTCTACTCCCGCCCAGGAACGCGCGCCCCCGAGTTCCCAGAGCTCCGGCTTTTCCTCCCAGTAGGCTCCGCGCCGCCGTGCGCCGTGATTGGCCGCGCCTCCCCACGTGACGCCGAGCTGGCGGCGGCGGTTGCCCGGGCGACGGCCGGAGCGGAGGCCGCCGGGCCGGGAAGGCGCGGGTCCGAGCCGCGGTGCCGCAGGTAAGCACGTCCCGCGCCGCGGCCGCGCCGCCCGAGCCCGCCGCCCCGAGGCGCGGGGAGCAGCGGCGGGGCCCGGGAGCCGCGTCTCTGCGAGCCCTCGCCCCGGAGGCGAATCCGAGGCGCCACCTCGGCCGCCGCCGCCTCGCTTCTTTCTCCTCACCGTCCAAGGCTCCCTGCGGCGAGGGCCGCCGCCGCCCGGCCAGCCCGAGGACGGGCCCCTGCCTCCCGCCGCGCGCCCTCATCTTTGCTGCCACCCTTGGGGGCCCCTCCACCTGGGTAGCGGCGGCGCGAGCGCGTCGCGGGTCACCTCATCCGCTCACCCCCTGCCCAGACCCCCCGTGGAGTCCGCATTTCATCCGCTCTGAGCAAAACCGGGGTGCCTGCCGCGCGCTCGCCTTCCCACGGCCTTACCCTTGGCCACAAACCCCGCTGGGGAGGGCTTCGGAAGCTGCCGGGCACCCTCGGGAGTGAGGCAGCGCTGCCTGGCCTCTGCGGGAAGCAGAGCAGCGGCTCTCAGACCCGGGTGTGCGCAGAGGTCACCCCGGGAGCTCGTGTGTAAACCGTTCTGGGGCCTGAGCCTGCCCTGACGCGCAGGGACGTCGGGGTGGCGCTAGGAAGTGCCCTTCGCACGAGCATCTCTGGCGAGTCTGATTCGGGCGGTCCAGACTTTGGGTAACGCTATGTAGTGGGATTTAAGTTCCCACTTTGCCCCTTGCTAGCTGAGTTATTGGGGGCACCTCAGCCTCCCTCAGCCTCAGTTGCCTCACCTGTAAAAGGAGAATATAAATCTTATTCACCTCTCAGGTTTATTGTGAAAATACATGTGAAGCTTTTTTGCGCGTTGCCTGGTAGACGTTAATCCGTCAGTAAATAAGCCTATTGCGATGTAAAGGTTTAGAGAAAAACTCTGTAATGTCTGAGAGTGTCCGAGTAATAGAAGACCCAACAGTGAGGGCCTCACCTTTGCTGGCAGAAGATCACAGCACAACCCTGTTCACATGACGGTCACAGATGAATTCCCCTTGCCTCCTAACGTGACACATGGACAGCAGCCTGGGATAGGGCCCTGGACATCTTTGGGGGCCGTTATCCTGCCCACGACAGCCACCTTTTCGTGATTTCACAGATGGTTAACATGAAAGCTTTTGTTTTATATTTTTGCCTTGTAGAGGTTTTTGCTGGGAGAATTAGCAGTGACCTTTCAATATGGGGGATATCCTGGCTCATGAATCCGAGTTACTTGGACTGGTGAAAGAGGTAGGTGTGTTATCCCACAGGCCACAGAGAAAGCCCTTGGGAACTTGTAACGCTTGCATTTACAGTGCGGTAAATATTGTAGTGCCCTGCCCTCTCTCTTCTGTCATCACTTCGCAGTTATCTGTTTTCCATCACAGCATTTTCCATGTTTACATTTTGTTTTCTTAACTGAAATCTTTTTTTTAAATGTTTTTATTGATTTTTAGAGATAGGAAGGGAGAGAGAGAGAAACATCAATGTGAGAGAGAAACATCAATAGGTTGCCTCCTACACACCCCCCGACTGGGGATCGAGCCCACAACCTAGGTATGTGCCCTGAGCAGGAATTGAACCCGCGACCTTTTGGTGCATGGGACTCAGCTCAACCAACTGAGCCATACCAGGCAGGGCTAAACTGAAATCTTAAAGCTGCTTTTTAGAATTCTTTTAAAGAAAATTATAAAATCAACACATGGGTATGGTAAAAGATTCAAACAGCCTGAAAGTATAAACATTGAGTTTCTCTGCCCAGCCCCACAGTGACCACAGTTAATGATGTAGGGTATTATCTTTCCAGGCTTTTTTTGTATTCAAAATATATTCAGGTGTCTGTAGTTTGTTTTACAAAATGGGATGGTCCCACACACATTGTTCTGTAGCTTGTCTTTTGTCTGTCAGCAGTAACGTAGATTGAACATCTATCTGTCTCCCTGTGATGCTCACATTTTTGAATGCTGGAGAGCTTTTCATTCAGTGGCTGCACTGTAACTACTTCACTCGTACCCATTAATGGACATTGAGGTGTCCCACACTGAAAGCTTCCAAAGGGTCGGGCCCACGCCTTATGCTTTCTGGTGTTCTCTACTCCTTTATTGTGGGGCTGGCATATAGCTGGTGCTAAAGAAACGGTTGCTGCTGCTTTACTGTGTGAGTCAGCTGTAGGTTAAGCATCGAGACATGTGGCAGTGGAACAGGACGAGGCATGTACCTGGAGATGTAGCTTTGGGCTTTGTTGGAGTGATCCTGAGTAAATTCTTAAGGCTGTCACAGCTGAGGGGTGTGGACAAGCATGGGGACAGCCACAGTTAGAGGAGGCGCAGACAGAAAGGTGTGACTGACAGTGTCAGGAGTAGCAGGGGAGCCCGTGGTATGGAGCGGGGCGCAGGGCAGGGGCGTTTGAGGATGGTGATCAGCAGCCCTCCGCTTGAAGACCACTGAGGGCGTGGCTCATCTTTTCATGACTTTTCCTCTTAGGGACAGGCATTATTTCTAATCCCTCTGTTTCAAGTAACAAATTTCCAGAGACCTACTAGACCCAAAGCCATCAGGCCATCTGCCCATCACCCACCTTTTTCAGACTGATTTATTTTCTCTTAATAGTTACAGTGAGTCATGGAACTCACATTTTTCTTCTGAAAGCAAGCTTATTTTCTGTAAAGAAACATTTTCTGTGTTACTGTCTTTCTAGGCTTTTAGTGTGTGTATGGATAAGTAAGTTCCAAGTTGGATCCCGAGTTACTTCTCCCAAAGATGATAGCCTGTTTACCCCATTAGAAACGTGATAATATTGACGTAAAAACAGAACTATATATACATTTGTGTTCTTTTTTATAGTATTTAGATTTTGCTGAATTTGAAGACACCTTGAAAACATTTTCAAAAGAATGCAAAATGAAAGGAAAACCATTACCTAAAACAGCCAGTGGCTCTTTAAAGGACTCCAAATCATCAATAATCCAGGTAATGCTTTACTTTTTTTTTTTCATCTCTGTTGATGATCAAGATGTTCCCAACTTGTAAAAAATGCTGCTCTTTGAGAATGTTGGAATCTTTTTTGGGGACCTGGTCAGAGTGACTTTTAGACTCTCAGGTGTCAGTGATGAATTAGCAGTGTCGTCTTCTCATCTCTGTGCCCTTCCTAGGAGATGGGCAGTGACATATGATCTTTCACATACATTTCTTTGGAAGAAGGAAAAGAGGAAACCTTGCAGTGCTTAGGAACTGAGACAGACGTGGCCCTGATCCTCAGGAGTCTCAGGTTGTTAGTTCCAGGTACCAGGGACACAGTGATGAGGGGAGACTGGGGAAGGGAGCAGGTTGCACTGACAGGGCAGCATCGTGCCACAGGAAGCCAGAGCTGCTCTGTGAGTCCGAGTGAACTGCAATGGGCAGACCTTAAGGTTAGAAAAGACCTTAAAATCCCTTGTTTCAACCATTTGTTGTCTCCCTCCCATTTGTAACATTGTAGGTAAGTTCACCTTGAGGACATCCAGTGACAAGAACATACTGTTTCCTGGGCAGCATGTTTCATCTTTGCATGATTTTATTATTTTAATAAATTTATTCATTTCAGTATACCCACTTCCAAGAAAAATGTGAGCCTTGTTTGAGAAGCCCACTGAGTAACTGGAAGTTAGGCCACAGCCACTGCCTGTCTGCTCCTGGTCCCTGACTCCCCATGGCCTGGCATGGGGCACTGTAGAGGTGGCCTGTGGAGCTCCAGGTGGGGCTGCACCCTCTGCCCAGTGCCCCTCCGGCCTCAGTCACCTGGACACAGTGCTGCCACATAGACTGGGACTGTTAGGAAGTTCTTTAGATTCTACCTTGTACCTAAAACTGAAAACCTGTGCAGCAGGCATTTGTGATGCGTCAGCTGTTGTTCTTCTTGTGAGGCAGGTGGTGTGATAATTGCCATCTCCTTTCTCTGCTGGGTGGTGAGGTGGGAAGCTGTCTGTGCCCTGCAGTCACACTCGGGCTCTGAGGTTGGAAGGGGACCAGGCTGAGATCTCTCCTCCATCTCTAGCCTGGTTCTGTACCTGGAGTGCCCAGTCTCTATGGGTGACAGCTTCTCACTGTGCCATCTCAGCTAGACATGCTTCTAGTAATGGGGCAAATGGCGGTGCCGCCTCCCAGGCCTGGGTTCGACAGGGTCAATATGTGAGCTCCTGCCACCCGGGGACTTGGCACTGTGCTGCCAGCAGTTCTGATGTAGGAGGCTGGTTCTGCTGAGGCCTGCCTGGCTCTTGGTCCGGTCTGTGTTTATCTGCTGCTGCTGTGGGTCAGCAAGTCCAAAGGGTGACTTCACTGTATTCATATGCCTGTGAGTTCTGTGGCTGCAAGTCTGGCCAATGCCTGAATCCTTCCACCTCACGCCTTAAATGCCGCGTCGGTTTCTTATAAACCCAGATTTGATACTGCAAAGCGGGGAAAACCAGGGTTGGCCCGCAGGAATCTCAGCCTATGGAGCTGGAAGCCCCTGGGTCTCCAGTTTTCTGCTCCTTACCTTTGAAAAGGAGACCTGTTCTCCTCACACTGAAACCTGGAGTCTTGGGGTCTCCAAGGTGTTTGGGAGGGCTGTGAGAGTTTGGGGTGTTGGGAGAGCGGGAACCCCTATGACAGGTCCGTTCTAATGTCTTCTCCACAGAAGGACCTCCTTACTGCATTTGACAACGGAGCCCAGAAGGTGTTCTTCGGTTTGTGGGAGGAGCATGTTCCCAGCTCCATCCGGGATGGTGACTCCCTCGCCCAGAAGTTGGAATTCTACCTTCACATCCATTTTGCCATCTATCTTCTGAAACACTCCGTGGGGAGACCTGTACGTTCCCCGTCTGAGTAGTTGTTAAGGGAGACTGATAGGTGGTACATTTTCCAGATGGGCACTAATTTAGTTTTATGACCACTGTACCGTACTGCCTGGGGTAGGTGTCTTGTGTTCTGATTAATGATTTTCCACCTCATTCCCAGCAGTTTATTTTCTAATTGACATGGAAAGTTAACAGTTTCTGCAATGAAAGCTACATTGTTTTCCTGAAAACTCAGCATATATAGATTATGTCTAAGTACATGTATGTAGACCACATATTGGTCATATGTTAGAAGAGGAGTTTAAGCATGAACAGTGGAAAATGGTATGCCTGTTTGTGCAAGTCTGAGTGATGAGTCTTTTCCCAGGTGGGGCTGGAGACGTGCCCAGAGGAGAGGGCTCTGCAGGCTGCCTTAGCGGGAGAACCTTTGAGTGCAGAGCAAATAATGGAAGGGGATCAGGGCCAAGCTGACATTTGACCATGTGCATTTGGTTAGTGGCTTCTCCACACCTTACCTGCCGTCCCGTGGACTTCTGTTAACTTATTAAACTGTCAGGGGGAGCCAACGGAGGGGTCAGTGATGGAGGGAGCTGCTTTGCAGTGCATTGTAACCGCCATTCTTGGACCGCTGTTCCTTAAGATAGCACTCCTGTGGATGTGGTCAGGGGAGATTTTCACTTTCTTTGTATTTATTTCTGTTTTTGAATTTTTTCATTTTGATAGAAGATTTTAAAAAATCAACATTATATGTTTTTAATATGTCTTTATCGATTTCAAAGAGAGGAAGGGAGAGGGAGAGAGAGATAGAAACATCAGTGATGAGAGAGTCATTGATTAGCAGCACGCCTCCTACTGGGGATCAAGCCCACAACCTGGGGATGTGCCCTGACCGGGAATCGAACCACAATCTCTTGGATCCTAGGTTGATGCTCAACCACTGAGCAACACTGCTGGGCAACATTACATGTTTTTTACGTCTGGTGGTCAGAAGGGGGCTTCATGATGAGGTGCAGTGAGATGCTTTGATTAGAACAGACGTAACCTGTGTATGAGGCTACGCGGGGCGTAACTGGTGAGGCCGAGTGGTCTGGGAAGGAAAGCACCAAATTCAAGGTTAAGAAGCTCAGCTCATCCACCCTCCTGATTGAGGCACAGGAGGAGATGGAAACCCTGGGATGGACTTGTCTTGCCTGGGGTTTCATGTGGAATTAGTGAAGCAGGCAAGATCAACGCTCAGTTACCTTAATGAAGGCAAAGGATGTGATGTGGAAACTTCTGTTTCAAAAAACCATTCACCTTTAGAAACCTCTCCTAGGGAATCATGGGAGTGCACACAGATATTTATGATCTTAGAAATGTGGAAACAATCAATGCACATATCTGATATGGGGAATTGCTTAAATACATTGTGATAGGCCCACGAGATGAGGTTTTTGTCCTGCCATTAAGACGCTTATGATGAATGGTAAGGATGTGAGAAAAGGGTAATAAAGTAAAAGGCAGCGTATTGAACACATGTCTGTTCTCTGATATTCCTGATAGTTTCATGAAGGGGTGAAATCGGGGGTGATGATAGAGTGACTGGAGACAGCGTGCTTGCCAGGCTGTGTGGGGAGGCTGCCAGCACCGTGGCTGGAGAGAGAGGCTGGGTGGATGGTGGGCTGCCGTCAAGCAGGGAATCTCAAGCGAGCATCTTCCCTTTCTTGTAGGACAAAGAGGACTTGGATGAAAGGATTTCTTATTTCAAAACCTACCTGGAGAGCAAAGGGGCTGCGCTGAGCCAGACCACGGAGTTCCTCCCTTTCTATGCCCTGCCGTTTGTCCCCAACCCTATGGTGCACCCATCATTTAAAGAGCTCTTCCAGGTGAGTGACGGCCTCTGACCCTGTCAGGTCCCAGGCAGCATTGTGGTGTTACCTTGTTTACGCTGACAGCTTCTGAAGGATACTGTAAAAAACTAACACTTGCTTTGTTACAGTTTAAGAATATTCAGATAATTTGCTTTAACAAACTTTCTTGTGCCATAAAATGTGATTTTTTTGGTTGCACCAAGACTTGTTAATCCAGACCGACATGAATATTTTTAATATACTAACTTCAGTGTATACTTTTCAGTACTTTTGCTCCTGTCTACATGTGTTGTTTTGGTGGTCATCACAGGTATGTTAGTGCATATGCGTAATAAAACCTGAAGTTAACATCTTTGCTCTCTTCCTGACTGTTACAGGATCTGAGAGCACTAACCTCGTCATCCCCTTTCCAATCTATGTGCTACTGTTGTCACGTATTTTAGTTAATTACTTTGACCCCAAATATTAGAATTTTTTGCTGTTCTATGCAATCAGTGTGTGTGTAGCTTTACCCTTACACCTGCCGACATTTGCTTGCTACCCCATCTCGCGTTGAGAACCTTCCGTCTGGGATCATTTTCTGCTCCACCTTAAGTATGTTCCTTTAAAATCCCCTTTGGTTGTAGACCCTTCTTTCAGTTCTTGTTTGTCTGAAAACGTCTCTATTGCATTCTCAAACGGGGTTCAGAATAGTAGGCTTACAATTACTTTCTTTTAGTACATTGAAGTTCCCATTGTTGCTATTTTGAAGTTGACCAAGTGTCAATTGCTGTTACTTTATAGGTGATCTGTCTTTTTTCTCTGGCCTTTAAGATTATATAATTTCGCCCGGGCGGGCGTGGCTCAGCTGTTGAGCATCGACCTAGCATCCAGACGATCAGGGTTTGATTCCTGGTCAGGGCACATGCCCCGGTTGTGGGCTCGATCAGTGACTCTCTCATCATTGATGTTTCTGTCTCTCTCTCCCCCTCTCCTTTCCTCTCTCTGAAATCAATAAAGATATTAAAAAAAAAATTATAGAATTTCACTACAGTGTGTCTAGGGACACCCAAATGTTTTGTTTTGTGTTGTTTTTTAATGTCTTGATTGATGCTGGCCAACACAGCAGTCCTTTCCTGTGATTCTTTTTTGTGTATTGAGCACAGAGAGCCTAACACTGTGTTAGTTTCCTGTGGCTGCCTAACAGAGGGCCACCGATGAGATGTCTTAAAACGACAGGAACTTACTGTCTCACAGTATAGGACCTCAGAAGTCGGAAATCCAGGTGTCAGTCAGCAGGTCCAAACTCCCTACGAAACCTCCGGGGACCCCTTCCTTCCCTCTTCCAGCCTCTGGAAGGTTCAGTGCCGCTTGGTGCATGGCAGCGTAATTCCAGCCTCTGGTCTGTCCAAAAGCTCCTTTTTCTTATGAGGACACCATTCATGTGGGATTAGGACCCCACCCTGCTCAACTGCAACCTCATCCTAACTGCAGCAACCCCATCCCCAGAGACCTCACATCTGAGAATGGGACACAGTTCAACCCACAAAACACATATTATAAATAAACCTGTCGTGCTGTGTCAGGAAATCACAAAATCTTTTTAAAATATAAGACTTTTCTGCTTATCTGGCAGTATTTTTTGAAAGTCAGGTAACACTGGATGAACTGATTAACACGCTGCTGGACTGATTGGGTGGGGTGGGAGGCATCGGTGAGGACATGGAGCTGGAGAGGAGCCGGTGGGAGGTCTGTGGGAGCTGGGTGGGCGCTCAGCGGTAAGTGGGTAGGAATTTTTACTGATACAGCTTCATTTTGGTGGAACTTCTTAGTTTGAGTGGTAGATATTTTTGTATAAAGATGGTGAGGAACATTGCCTTGGGAGAGATTGTTGCCTGTGACACTGTTTTCGTTCACCAGGGCGGAGTACCTGAGGGACTGTCTTTCGTCCTTACCTGTGAGCTTTACGGGAGCGAGGGCCTTTCTTGGGGAGGCCCTAGGTACCGTGCGGTCGCTGCGTGCCTGCCAGCGCCTTGTACGCCTAAGCTGCACTGAATTCTTTTTGGAATTCAGCCTAAGAAGATTACTTGTCATGCTCGTGTTTAAATCACATGAAATATGCAAACCATGTACAGGGTTATTTTTCCCGTTTATGAAAGAACTCTTTTTCCTTCCCGTTGTGGGTACCTAAATTTTCAGTAAATGAATCGGTCAGTTGTCCAAAAACCTGCATTTTACAGCATCACACCGCTGTCAAACGTTGTCTTGCTATTTAACCCGAAAGGCACAGCTGGGCGATGCCGTCGGCAGTTAGTGACGTAGCTTTTGATTTTCCTTGTGTTTTCCTTCAGGATTCTTGGACTCCAGAATTGAAGTTGAAGTTGGAAAAGTTTCTAGCTTTGATTTTTAAAGCCAGTAACACGCCAAAGCTTTTCACATTATATGTATCCTTTCGAGGCCGCTGGAGCCCACCCTGGTGTTAGAGGAGCTCGCTGGCTTCAGCCTTGTGGGCAGGGAGGGGACAATGCTGCTTCCGCGTGTTCCAGGTGAATGAAGGGGGGGCTGCGCCAGGCCCATGAAGGGTCAGCTTCGATGGCATCAGGTCTCTGAGACGGGGTAGGGTCTCGTTTCATGTCATGTACTAAAAGCTGTCTTAATAGGAGAAAAAGTCTGTCTTTTGGGGAAAAAACTTGGAATAACTGTCCCTTGGTAGAAGTTCCTTCAACCACTTTTCAGGCTGCATGGCCCTGGTGCTAGACCACATGACCATGTGACTTGTTATTCAAATTGGGACTTTTTAAAAAGCAACTTTATTCAAGTGAAATTTACATACCATAAAAGTGTACAATTGAATGATTTTTAGCAAATGTTTAGAGTTGTGCAGCCATTATCATAACTCAATTTAAATGAGGTTGCTTGTGAAAACAAATAGGGGGCAGTGACTGGGCAAGGTGCCTCTGGGCAGCAGGTGAATGGAGACTGTCCAAGGAAGGGTGGGACGAGGGCCACCACCCCGGGAGGCCGGTTCCCAAAGCCTGTTAGTCTTTCAGGATGTTTGTCCGCTTTTACTATGAACAAGAGTATATCAAAAATTATTTCATAGCAAGAACATAACATTTGGAGTTGTAAAGTTGGTGTTGGTTCTAATAATGAAAATTAGTAGGCCACTTGCTACATAATACCTGTTTCATTTCTGACTCCAAAGCAAAGAGCTCCGCACTGAGCTCTTTCTTGGTCCCTGCTTTGGCTCCCTCAGTCCTTGGCGGCTCCCTGTGGCCCATGTTCAATGCCTGAGCCTCACCTTGAGACTGTCCACCGTCTGGCTGACCTACAGCTCTTCCCTCTGCTTTTATAATCCTAAGGTTTTGTAAGGTGCCACCCTCTACCCACATACCATGACACCTTCGTATCCAATCCATTTCCTCTTAGAGTCCCATTGAGTTCCACAGAGAATGGCAGTTTTCAGCGAAATTAGGACTTTTCCAACCTGGCTTATGATTATTTTTGTACTCTTTTAAAAAGCATTTCTCAGCTTAAACTTAATGGTGCCAATATGTTAAGATTCTAAAAGAAATTATTTACATACTAGATCCTAAATGCCCATATTAATAATAGCACCCACTTTATAGAAATAATATGAGGATTGAGGTAACACATGGAACTTGCTTAAAATATTTAACACATAGCGCTCGATAGCTGTTAGCTGTTAATATTATAAATTATTGCAAATACTTGTTACTTTTCATCCTGTTCAACATTGGAGCAAATATACTGACACAGAGCAGGTAGCTATAAACACTATTCCTTTCTTTTCCCTGGTACCTGGAAAAACACATATCTTACATTGAATGTTGTGCTAGGAATCAGAGATCCAAAGGAAGGGCCAAGACCTAGTTCTCTTAGCCAAGGGGAGCTCTGAACGATAGAATGGGGGACAAGCAGACAGTGCGGGGTGGGAATCCTGGGGGGGACGGCTCGTGCCGAGCACTGCGCCGGCATGTTGGGAAGCTGTAGGGAGTCAGCGTTCGTGGAGCCGAGGGGCCAATACAGAGAAAGAGACAAGGCAGTGCCAGGTCATAGAGGTGTGGGTGAGGTCCTGCAGGTAATGAGGGGCCTTCGGAATGTTCTAAGCAGGAAAATAACATGCTCATATTTACATTTTATAAAAATCACTTTTTCATTCCTGATTATAAAATTGATCATATTCCTTGTAGAAAATTTTGAAAGCTCAGCGATGCATTTGTACACATACATACACCCCAAAGCATATAACATTTACAATAAAAAGGGTGGATACCTGTATGTATATATGTGTTTTTTTTTAACATTTTTATCAAATGAAGTGAGCATTTTCCCCATATCTTAAATACTCTCCAAAAACAGGTTGTTTCCTCAAAAGTTAAACTGAGTGACCATGTGACCCAGCAGATCCACTCCTTGCTATACACCCAAGAGAAATGAAAGCATGTCCACCTGCAACTTGTATGCAAATGTTTGTAGCCACATTGCCCAAAATAGCTGGAAAGTACAAACAACCCAAACATCCATCAGCTGATGAGTGGATAAACAGTATGGTTCATCCTCACAATGGAATATTATTTGGCAATAAAAAATGAATTACTGATTCATGTTGCAACATGTCTGACCCTTGAAAACATGCTAAGTGAAAGAAGCCACACACAAAAGGCTGCATGTTGTATAATTCCATTTGTATGAAAGGCCCGGAAGAGGCCAGTCTGTAGAAACAGTAGAGTGGTGCTTGCTGGGGACAGGGGAGGGTAGGGAGAAGGGGTGGCTGCTAATGGGTGCAGGGTTTCTTCTTGGGGTGATGGAAATGTTCTACAGTCGATTGTAGTGATAGCTACACAACTCTGAATGTGCTGAAAACCATTGAAATGTACACCGGAAATGGCGAATTATATACTGTGTGCATTACATCTCAATAGAGCTGTTAGAAAATAATTAAGAAAACCCACACAAAACAGGTAAAAATGCCTTGCCTTCAGTCACATGGCCAGAGGTGTAGGAGCTGAGGTTTGCACCCCGGCAGCCTGGCTCCTGAGTCTTGATCGCAGTTACTGTGTGATTACTGGTTTCATCCCAGTCCCAGTTTCCTTAGGATAAAGCGTAGCACTGAAGTTACAGAGTTAAAGGGTGTGACTCAGGTTTGCGTTTTTAGTAGAACATTTGGGTAGCAGTGGGGAAGGCCTTGAAGGCGGTGAGGAGGCAGTTAGGGGGCTGTTAAAACAGCACAAGGCGTGGGTGCACACCAAAGTAATTGAGATGGAGAGAAGAGGGCTTGAGAGCGAGTCATCCAAGCAATGAGGAGTCAGTAACCCTCTTAGCAGTTTACAGCAGCATTAGGAAGCTGCCTTCGCCCCGAGGATCCTCTTCGGCCACGCTGCGGCTCTGCCTCAGGCCCCACGCAGGTGAGGTAACCCGGGGACTGCATCCTGAGTGGCCGTTTTCCTGAACTTCTCCCTTATCCCAGAAGGAGAGTGGACCAAGTCACAAAGGTAAATCATGTTGATTAAAGTGTTTTAAATAACAGCTTTGCCAACTCAAGTTTTAAGTCATGAGATGGAGAGAATTCCGCGGACTTGGAAAATGAGAGCTCTAAAAGCCTAAATATTTATGAAGGGCTTTGCAGTCATTTGTGTCTGAGTCCTGGAGGCCACTCTTCAGGAAGGCTGGTATTTTTAGCTTCCGCTTGCTCGTCAGGTAACTAAGATGTGGAGAAATGAAGGGAATCCAGGCGCTGTGCCCATGTAATTGCAGCCTCGGAATTAGGAAACACACGGGTGGGGGATTCATTTTAGTCTTTCTCGCTTTCACCTAAAGCTAGTCTTCAAAGTAGGAATTCCAGTCTTAATATTTTAGCATAAAATGATGGTTTTCCATGATTAGTCAGTCATTTGTACCAGAACTGTTCATTTGTCAGAAAGGTGAAAAAACTTTAATTAGCATGACGTGGTCCAGAGTTGGGTTCGCTGCCTGAGTTTGTCCTTGGTACTGCGTTACGAAAACCACTTACATTGTTGTGCGGGTCAGGCGCTGGAAAGGGTGTGTGATGTGCTTCAGGCCCGGATGAGTGTGGCTGCGTCATCCTCAGTTCCCAGCAGGTGGAGTTTTACTACAGGAAATAGCACATTGGTAACTGAGTTAGCTTGTGGCCTTCCAGGGAGGTGACAAATGTGCGATGCTGTAGTGGCTTCAGATGAGAAGCAGTGTTTGTTTTTGTGCTCTGTAACTGTACAGATTCCCTGCCCAGCAGTCCTGAATTCAGGTTTTGCCAGCTGTGCCACCCCTCCTAGAGCTCAGTGGGACAGACCCTCTGACCTTCATGGAGGAGCCACAGTCCTGTGCCTGAGCAGAGGAGCAGGAGTACAGATGCGGCCTCCTGGGATCCACATGGAATGATCCCAGGGTCCCCAGCCTGCAGCCTTGCAGCTCCTCGAGGTTGCTGTGCCCTCAACACAGTTATGTCCAAGGACAAGTCCCAGCCCATCTCTCCAGCTCCTCAGGCCTGCTCCGTGCAGTGTTGGTCCGGTCCCCAGGCCCTGGCTGGGTGGATCCTGTGCAGCTCCCCAGGCCCTGGCTGGGTGGGTCCTGTGCAGCTATCTCACATCAGCACAGCTGGATTCATAAACCAGGCTGGGCACTTGGGTCTTGCCCTGCAGCACCTGGACATGTTCCTTTGCCCACTGTTTCTCCTGCTGTGGCTGCCTAGCAGGCCACCTCAGGCCTTGTGGCACGGAACAACAGTGTCCATTTATTATCATCTTTTGTGGTCTGGGAACTGGGCTCAGTTCTCCCTTGGGGTGTCTCATGGGTACAAACAGAGCTGGGTGGAGCCATTGCCGAGGCTTCCTCACCTCGTGCACAAGTCCTCTGGCTGGTGCTGACACTGGCTGTGGGCTGGGGTCTCAGTAGAGGCCCTTGACTGGACCACCTATGTGGACTCTCCATGTGGCCTGGGATTCCTCAGGGCACATGGTGGCTGGGTTCCCAGGATGAATGTCCCCAGAGAGAACCAGGGAAGCCCTTTCTGACCCAGCCTCTGAAGTAACTCAGTGTCATTTCTGCTGCATTCTCTCCCTTAGTAGTGAACCCCTGGTTGGGCCCACATTCAGGGAAGGGGAACTGCATCTCACCTCCTGATGGGAAGGCATGTCGAACACTCTGCCGCCACGTTTCACAACCACGCCCGCCTGCGTGGGCCCTGGAGACGGCCTAGCCCTTGCTCAGGCTGCTTAGTCCCGGGCCCAGGGGGGAGGTGGTGAGAAACTGCTCCTCGCCTCCCGAGTTTCTCCAGCCCATCGCCCCAGCATCCCCTGCAGTTTTTGAGGCTAGCTTTCCACCGGGGACAGTTATGTCTCTGATAAGTGGCCCAGTTTTGCAGACAAAATAAACATGGGGGGGGAGCAAATAGAAGAGACTATTCTGTGTTTTTCTCCAGGTTTTTAATTTGGAATTTCAGCAAGGAGACCAGGGTTTGCCCGGCCGGGCATGGCTCAGTGGTCAAGCGTCGACCTAGGATCCAGGCGATCGGGGTTTGATTCCCGGTCAGGGTAATCAATGACTCTCTCATCAGTGATGTTTCTATCTCTCTCTCTCCCCCTCTCCTTCCTCTCTCTGAAATCAATAAAGATATTTAAAAAAAACAAAAAACAGGGTTTTCGAGCTTCTTTAATTTGATTTTAATTGAGTTTTTTTAGGAGAGCCAAGCAGAATCGAGTCTGATAGGCACAGCGTGTTTCTGTGGCCAAATATATCCTGAAATGCAGTTGTGCTGTGCAGATTAGAGAGTAGCGCCGCAGAGACTCGTACCAGGGGCTCAGCCCTGGGCCCAGGCCAAGAGTCACGATACCCAGAGGTCACCTCTCTGCCCCCTCCTCCTGAAACTACAGCTACAGTGACCACAGGGACAGACATGCCTCCAATTTCATTTAATTCTAGATTCAGATGTGTTTTTAATTGAATGGTTGGGTGATATTCTGTGTCTTAATAAGGTTTCACAGATAAAGTGAGATTTTCATACTCTTGAAGGCGTCAGGAAAAGTGCTTGGGGTAGGAAATTCTCTTAAAAGGAATTACATTAAAAATGGTGTTTAGAGTGAAAACTTGGGTTGGCAGCATAGCATATTGGATTATTATTTTCACCTAGCCATCTAAAAAAGATACAGAAACAGTATCTTTTAGCATTTCTGGCATTAATCGATTTGGCCCCTTCAGAAAGTGAGCAACAGCTCATTTTTCTAGAGTTCAGAGCCCTAAATAATATTTTTAAAGATGGTGACCTATATTTATGGTTGTGAGTCATAACACTCTTCTTTAGTATTTGTGGATTAGCAAAACAGAGTTGATTTATATCTGAATTTGAAGAAGGAAGAGTATGTTTTATTGTGAAGACCGAGTAGCTGGTTTTAGGTTTTTACATGAGGTTAGAAAAACAGTTCCATATTTTATTTATTTTTAAATATGTTTTTATTGTTTTGTGAGAGAAAGGAAGGGAGAAGGGTAGAGAGACAGAGAGAGAGAAACATCAATTGGTTGCCTCCCATATGCACCCTTACCAGGGGTTGAACCTGCAACCTGTATATGTGCCCTGGTAGGGAATTGAAGCAGGGACCTTCCTGTGCTGGTGCGCAGGATGACGCTCACCCGTGAGCCACACCCACCAGGGCGGCAGTTCCATATTTTAAAATGTATCATTTTGTCTTGAGCATCTAACGGATCTCAAAAATGAAATCTTATCTCTTTAAAAATTAAAAAGCAGCACACCTAAAGAAGGAGGAATGTTAGCAAGGGGAAGCTTGACCAACTGTGGGGAAGGTCGCCATCACTTTTGTTACCATTTCATTGCTCACTGGAATGACAGGATTCTTTCAGTGTGCTCAGCTCTTGTTTAAAATGCGGGATGCAGTTCTTTGGACTTTTGAAATATGAAGAATCTCAGTAAATTTCAAAGACATGACTAAGCCAGTTTCGTTAAAATAACATGGAATAAAACATCTCCATTAAAAGCTGAGCTCTTGCATGGCAAGGGGTCTTGGCTTAGATTTCCTTGTCTCATAAAACATTTGATGGGATAAAAGAGGTAAAGTTCTGTTTAATGCTCAGAAGTAAAGTTGATGTTTTGGGCTATGACTTAAACAGTTTACATAATGCTCAGGTCTTTTTTGTCAGCAGCTAAGGTGTCTGCAAGGTGCTGGCTCTGGATAGCAGGCTATTTGGAAATGGTGTATTGGAAATGGTCATAAACGTGTCAGCCCTTCCTGCAGGCTGCTGGCAGTTGGATGTCTTTCCCATGAAACGTACCATATCTTGAAACTTTCACAGATTCCAATGCCGGGTTCCCAAGGCAAAGTTCCACAAACAGTCTCTCACATTTAGTTCATTGCACAGTGAGCTTCTGAGGGGAGAGTTCCTTTGTGGGTCCCCTTTACCGAGGGACCACTTGATGACATTGATGTCTAGGAGGTCATTTGACCCAGCAAATGGGTTTTGGTTCTTTGTTCATTACCTGCCACTTGTATGTGTTGAGAAAGTTCACACAGATACTCTAAACTCATTACCACAAAATGGGATTATCAGAGTCCTGTAGAATTTTCATTGTTGGAAGTTCCAGTTTATATAATTTTGAATTTTATACATATGAAAACGCTTTTTTAATAATATTCAGAGTAGGGAGAAGGTAGTGATCCCCCCCTAACAATATTTAAGGAGAAGCTGGATAAAGGACCTCCAGGGATGTTCTCCAGAAGTTCAAGTACTGAATGTAAGTTTGTGCTAGGTGACCTTTCAAAGTTATCTTGCACTACTGGGGTTTGATGGGTGCTACATAACAATGGTAATAATAATAGTTCATTATGTGATATTTGGGGTCTTAAGAGTTAAAATATTTTACTTCTGGACATCAGCAAAAAGTAAAAGCTTTTGAAATACAGTTTGAACGTGGGTGATCCTCACAGCTGCTTAGGACACAAATTAGGAGGAATGGATAACCTAGGACAGCAGCTTTTAAAGGTGTAGCATATGTCAGAGCCATCAGGGGAGTCTGTTGATAATATAGATACTCAGCCCCCAACCAGTATCCACAAAATCAGTCTCTGAAGGTGCAGCTCGATCATCTTTATTTCTGGAATCTCCTGGATTCTTGTTTTCTCCAGTGTCAGTCAAGCAACCCTGACCTTTACTTAAAATGAAGCACTGCCCAGCAGTGATGAATTGTCCCCAAACAACCTCACAGGGCAGAAACAGAAAACGACGCAGGTTTGCTTCAACCATTGTGTGAGCTGATTGTAGAACGAAATGTTGTGTTTGTTTCTGTACATAAAGAGAACTAAAAGAAGTTGCGTGGGGTGCAGTCCAGGAAGTAGCTTTTGTTAGGAAAACCAGAGAGGGTTTAGTTGAACTGCCAGAGAGAAATAAAAAATGAGTGAATGCAAAGCACTTTGTAACTAAATGTGGCATGAAATAGAAGCAAAGTGCTAAACACTGTGTCAAGTCCCTTGTTACAGCAAAATATGATAGTGGGCATGGTACTCCCCTGAGGGGAATATACTTATTTTTATTCTGTGGGGTTTTTTAATTGTTTTTTGTTTTGTTTTGTTTTGTTTTAATATAAATGTTTCCCTAGAAATGTTGCAGCAGCTCCACCAGCAGTTGGTAGAAGCTGAGCGCAGGTCGATGACATACCTGAAACGGTACAATAAGATCCAGGCGGACTACCACAACCTCATCGGGGTCACAGCAGAGCTGGTGGATTCTCTGGAGGCAACGGTCAGCGGCAAGATGGTAAGGAAGACCCCCAAGGGTTCACGTCTTCTTGAGATAAAGATGTATTATGGGCACGAACCACGTTAATACGAGATTCCTGGCCACTCCCAGCCATGCCCCTGCCTCTCACAAAGCCAGCGTGCACACAGGAGACCAAGCTGGCTTTTTATGCTGCTTGCAGTATTTTACACATTTTTTCCTGACATGTTATCTCCCGTGCCTTTGTTTCTCTACCTGATTTTTTTCTTTCATATGTTTTTAATTGATTTCAGAGAGAGGAAGGGAGAGGGAGAAAGAGAGAGAAACATCAGTGATGAGAGAGTATCATTGATCAGCTGCCTCCTGCATGCCCGCCTCCCCCGCTGGGGATCAAGCCTGCAACCCGGGCATGTGCCCTGACTGCAACCTGGGCACGTGCCCTGACCAGGAATCAAACCACGATCTTCTGGATCATAGGTCGATGCTCAACCGCTGAGCCCAGCCGGCCGAGCAAAAATTTAGTATTCTGAATGTCCATAACCCTAAAAATGGAATTGCTAGGTCAAAGGTTATGGGCTTTGATGTATATACCAAATTATTTCTCCTAAGATTTCAACAATGCCTACCCACCCTTGACCTCCAGCAGTGTATCCAGGTGTCTCCTTCTCCACATGCTTGCCAACACAGACATGATTATACTTTGAAATCTTTGCCTGTTTGTAAGTAAAACTTAGTATTCTGAATGCTTCAGTGTACACTTCTTTAATATTTCGGAGGCTGAGTATATTTTCATGTGTTTCCTGCCCATTTATATTTTGTTTTTCAGTCAGTTTATTCATATCCTTTCCTCATCCATCTGTTTTAAGCAAGAAAGTGACATAACCAATTTTCCTTGTTAGAGAAGTGGTTCCAGAAGTCAAAGGAGGAAACAGTATCAGGAGTAAGGGGTTGATCCGAAGTCTAAAAAGCCATAGAAAACTCTAGAAAACTAGAACTGAAAAGTGCCCACGTTTTCGACATTTAGAAGGGCATTGGTGGTGCTTCAACTTTCAAGAGTTAGAGCACAGTTTCCTCTCTGGCCCTTACAGAGAGCCGTGAGACAGCTGTGACTGCCAGGGCGCCTCCACTGCCCCTGGGTGGATCTCATCCTTCCACCAGCCACACTCGTGTCCTCTTTGCAGATCACTCCCGAGTACCTGCAGAGCGTCTGCGTCCGCCTCTTCAGCAACCAGATGCGGCAGAGCCTGGCTCACAGCATGGACTTCACGAGGCCTGGGACGGTGAGGCTCTGTGCCCCTGGCCTGAAATAGCATAACTAAAAAACTGACAGGGCAGGAGAAAGTAGCACTCAGAGTCCGCACCTCATCTGGCTTTGGAGGTCTGTACGTTCCCAGAAGGAAAGAAGGCGGTTTTTAAGGAGCGAGCAGTTGGGAGACGGCCTCCTGGCCACCGGGCGCATTTGCTCACCCAGCGGAGCTGCTTGTGGGTGCCAAGCGCTGGCACCAGTGAGTGAATGGGTAGGATGCGAAGGACACTCGATTCTCTTTCTAAGATTCTGGGAGTGCCTGGGCTACAGTGGGGCTTCCTTTTTTCCTTTTTTAACTTTTTACTTGGAATAACTGCAAACACAGAAGAGCTGCAAAAATATCACAGGACACTTTGTATACCCTTCACCCCATTTAGCTGCTGGCAGTTTATCTACTGATTGGTTTGCTTTCCCTCCACACACACCCACACCCACACCCACGATCTGTTTTCCAAACCATTTGAGGACAAACTGCACATACTAGGGCCCCTTACTCCTAACTTCTTCAGTGGAGTGTATTTCTTAATAGGGATATTGTCTTGTGGATCGTGATTATCAGCTTCGACAGATTTGATACCGGTTCCTTTTTCTTCCCCAGTCTGCATTTTCCAGGGTGTGAGGCGAGCCGTTCACGTCCGTAGGGCCTCCTCCCTGCCTTGGTACCCAGGGCCATGGGCTGCGTTGTAGTCACCTCTCTTCAGCTTCTTTACCCTTGAATCTTCCCGCAGGCCTTCTGTGACTTTCATGACATTGACATTTTAGGGGAATATAGCCCTTTTCCTCTTTTAAAAATAGAACATTTCTCCTTTTGTGTTTGATTTTCCTTGTGATTAGATTCACGTTGGCATCCGGGCCACATGTTACATAGGTGATGTTGCGTCCTTAAGCGAGCTCATCTGGAGGCTGCGCTGTGGTTGGGGTTCCCAACCGGGGGAGGAAGTGCCTGTGTCTCCCGGGGAAGTTTTCAGAGTTCATGACCGCAGGGCCCTGGGGCTCATACCACCCCGCTGCCCGGTCCAGGGGCTGAGTGGGTGCAGCCAGGTGCCTTAGATTAGGAAGGAGGCGCCAGGGGATGCTGAGGCACCCCTGTGGGCCAGAGCCACAACTTTTAATCAAGGGTTTGCACATCAGCATTAGGATCGCCATAAAAATATTAGGGCCTTTTGTAGTGTTAAATAAAAAATAATTTATTCCCTGCCTCATTCTCTGGGAGATTTGAAGCAGCTTATTATTATAACATGAGAAAACACAAATATGAGAAATGAAAAAATAGAAAGTAAAAGTAAAGCAATTGTGGTTAGAACTCATAGGAACAGAAAGTAGACTGATGGTTTTCAGGGGCCAGGAGTGGAGCAAATGGGGAGATGTTGGTCAAAGGGAAAAACGTCTGGTTATAGATGAGTAAGTTCTGGGGATCTAATGTATAGCATGGTGACTGTTATTAACAGTACTGTGCTGTATACTTGCTGTATACTTGAAAGTTGCTAAGGAGTAGATCTTAAATGTCCTCGCCACAAGAAACGAAAGGTAACTCCATGAAGCGATGGACATATTAACGAGCCCTGTGGTGGTAATCAGTTCCCGGTGCGTACAGGCACCAGCTCATCACATGGCACGCCTGAAACTCACACGGTGTTATGTCAGTATCTCAGTAACACTGGGGAAAAGTAAAGCGTGGTTAGAAGAAGATAAGCGTAGGAATGATAAAAGCCGGGGCTAAGGCTGGTACAAAAACGCGTGTCGTAGGTTGCTGTACACTTGGAGAGGCAGCACAGATCTGGCTCTGAGCTCTCCAGCGGCTCGTGCAAAAAGGGACGTGTGAGCAGTTATGTGATTTACTTATAAAGGAAGAGAAAATATTTCCATAATATGTTACATACTGTTTGCTACATGAGTACTTGTGCTACACGTGCAGCCTAGAAAGCACAGCAGTAAAATGAGTGTCTGCCACGAATTCCCAAAATAGACCCTTTCAGCGTCACTGAGGTTCCTGTGTGCCCTGTGGACGGTGAACTTTTTCCAGGTAGGTGTGTCACTATTATAATTTAAAACATTTTTAAGCACTTTTTTTTAAATCCTCACCCAAGGATGTTTTTTCCGTTGCTTTTCAGAGAGAGTAGAAGGGAGGGAGAGACAGAGAGACAGCGATGTGAGAGAGGCACATCGATTGGTTGCCTCCCACACGTGCACCAACCAGGGCTGGGGATCGAGCCTGCGACCCAGGTACGTGCCCTTGGCCAGAATCGAACCAGGGACCCTTTAGTCCGCAGGCCAACACTAACCACTGAGCCAAACCAGCCAGGGCTTAGGCACATCTTTTAAAGAACACGGGAGGTCAGACAACTGCTTCATGTGGTTATTCTGGTGCCAAGACCTGATGGCAGTTTCTCTCGTGGATCTTCGCAGAAAGGACGTGGTAACATGGGGAAGAGCAGGTGTCCTTGACCACGTCCCCGGGGCGCATGCAGAAATGGCTCAGAGCCGTGGGTTGTATGGGCCGCTCCTTGCACGGACACATGGTGTTCAGAGCTGCAGAGTATGTGCTTCAGGATGTGGCCACGGGCTTTTTAGCAGGCACACAACTTAGAGAACTGGCCATTTTTAAATTGTCAGTAAAGCACACAGACACCTGGGTTTCAGAAGAGGAATCTCCTCGTGCGCCCTCCAGGATGAGGGGCTTTAAGCCACACCCCTGACGCCTGGCTGGGTGGACTTCTATGTACACTGTACAGTGAAGTCAGTGTGGAGCAGAGTGTTTACAGAAAGGGATGGCTGTTCAGCAGTAATGAGTCTGACAGGATCTGTATCTAATAGGGCCTCTCCCTTCTTCCCTGCCCTCCATTTATTCGTTAATTTGAGGTTTGTGGTGTGAAGTCCCATCCTGTCTTGCATACAACAGGAATGCCTGTATTTCCATGTTCCGATGGTGGAGTGATACATCAGCTTGTTTAAAACTGCTGTCATGTTAATAAGGAGCAGTTGGAAGGGAGAAGGTGCACAGCATTGCTGACATTTTATCCCGTTAGAAGTGTACATCATTTGTCCAGAGCTAGTCCCACCCTCCTTCCTGTTATAGAGCCATGAAGGTGCAGATCCTCAGCCTTAGAAAATGGGAGAGGGGAAGAGCTCTGTTTACCTGGGCTCACAACCATTTTCCTTTTACTGAGCCATTAACTTAGGAACAGACAGTAAAAGCTGCCAATAATCTTTTATTGCCCCTAGGAGATTTGCCTACAAGATGATGATACAAAGCAGATGTGAGTCACGGTGAAAGTATAAAAGAGTATTGTCGTTGGTTAGGTACGCCTGAAGTTGATGCAGGATGTAAGATTTATAGTGTGTGAAGAGGGACTTGGGACATTTTAGGTGGGATGTCTAGTGACTAAACTGATAGGATTTGGATTTTGAAGGAGAAAGTTGTTTTTTTATTTTTTTAAGGGAATAAATTCTACTCTCAGTCCAAACAGTTTAATCAGTTTCGAGATCAATAGGTGGGCACAGCCCAGCCTCTTTTTTGGGTGGTCTTGCTCAGCATCGTCTGGGGGCTCTGTTGACCTTCAGTGTTCCGCTTCAGCACACTCTGAGGAGGGGCTTGGCTGGGTCCGTCAGAAAACTGCTGGTATCCACAAAGTTTAGTGCCTTTGATACTGGCTTTTGAATCTGGCTGTTAAAAATCTGGCCTCCTGCAACCTCATTCACTGTTGAACCTTTAAAAGGGCTCAGAAAATAGCATGCTTCCCCCCACTGAGATCTACACCAGCTGAAAAAGAGAACGAAAGAATAAAGGGAGAAGTAGCTGAAAATGTCCTCATTGATCCTTACAAAGCTTATATTGGAGAATATGGATTTTATTTGTAGACAGGTTGGTTTCCCCCCTTTTCTTTTAATTAAAAATGATGTTTTATTCAAAGGTCTTAGGATTTGCAAATTGAAAACACAACTGGGGAATCCCCAGAGTGTTCCAAAAGAGAAAGAAAAGTTAAGAGTTTTAATAGTAAAAAGCTACATTTGAGAAAAGTCAGTCCTGCATTCTTAGCCCACGGATTGGCTCAGGATGGTAGTCTCCCAGGTGGCCAGTGGTCTGGATAATGGGTGCCTGGTGGTCTGAAAAATGAAGCATTCTTTCTAAGCATGACAAGCAGTTATCTTAAGAGAGAGATGCATCTCCAGCACATGAACATTCTTTAAGTTCTTCAGAGGTTTATCTGTGGAATTTAGGTATACCCAGGAAACTGATGGTTTCCTACTTTTGTACCCTGGAATTAAAAAAATGTACCCACCCAGTCATGGGCAGCTCTGTCCAAGCCTCTCACCACCACCACCACCATCACTACTACCGGGAGCAGAACCAACCTGTGCTCTCTGAGAGGCTCCTTGCCCGGAGTGAGAGGGTCGGGCAGGGTGAGGGTAAAGGAAATGCCGTGAGTGGGAGGAAATGTGTTTCCATTCTACCTAGCTCATGCCCAGGTAACTGTTCAAAAATCTGCTCCATTATGTGAGCTGGCGGTTAGATCCAGGTGCTCCCGGAGGACTGATAATGGGAATCATTTATTTATTTATTTATTTACTTATTTATTTATTTATTTATTTATTTATTTATTTATTTATCTTTTTGAGAAGAGAGCTGTCCCAAGGGCCTCTTCCAGTTTGACTGCCTGTCACCACCCTAACCTCAGTCCTTACCAATCCTCTGAGATCAACCTGCTTTCATCTGATCAGGAATCTAGTGATAGGAGTAAGAGGAGAAGCTTCTTCCTCAGGGCACAAGAGGTAGAGACTGTGTTTTCTAAGGTTACACAAGTAATACATATAACAGTTTAGTAGTAAATGGAACAAAACCCAAGCCCTATCCCTCCCTCACACTCACTCCACATCACCTTCCTCCCTCGGTAACCCAAGCCCCATCCCTCCCTCACACTCACTCCACATCACCTTCCTCCCTCGGTAACCTTTCCCATGCACGCTTCCAGACCTTCAGAAATTATATATGATGGAGGTTTTATTGCGCATAGCGTTCTGCAGCTGTCTCTTAGCAGTGCCTTGGTAAGCCTTCCATATCCTTTTACATGTTTGTATTTCCCTTATCTCCTCGAGTTTTAATTGGGAACAGCATGGCTCATACCCATTATTCTAGCCGACATGTAGGCAGCCTTTATATTTTTTGCTGTTTCTAGTGATGTAACATGCGTCTTTGTGTGCTGCATATAGCATCTGAAAGCACCTTGCTCTGTCTTGCTCTTATTAGGCCCCTGTTTGCACTGAGCAAGCATGAGTGCAGAGACAGCCTGAAGGTGGAAACCTGAGCGTAGCTCCCTGGGTGAATCCCAAGGCCCACCGAATGGCACCTCTGGGTTTATGGATTCATTGGATGGGGGAGTTTCTATTTTAACACACCTGGAAAAATCGGCCCATTTGTCTTTTCCTTTCTTCAACACTCCAGGTAGACCTCACAGGAAACACAAGTTAAAATACTCCCAGGTGTGAGAGCATTAAATATATTGAGGGCTCAGGGCCTGTGAATCTTAGAAGCATCTACTTCCAGATCAGTCACCTTTGTTAGCAATAAAAATGGGCAGGGGCTGGGAGGAGGGGTGGGGCAGCCTTTTCCATGCTGGCCTAGAGCAGCTCAGGAAACTGACTGTGGCCTTGTTCTGCTGCGTAGGATTCTTCCTGAAGCGCCCTGTTGTAGGGACCATGGCTTTGGCTTGGCAGCCAACATCTTCAGCCCTTGGGTCCACCCTTCTGTGGTTTTCTCAAGCCTTGGCAAGGCGCGTGCCCTCTGCCAGCATTGCCACCGCGATTCGAGGCAGCCTTTCTGGGCCCGGAGCTCGGCACGTCGAGGAGAAGCACACCTGGCTCCCTGCCCCTGCTGCACCTCACACACCAGTGCCTGTCACGTACCTGTACTTACCTTGGTGACGTGAGGACTTGAACACCTTTGATCTCAACCAGTTGGTAGAACGTTAGTGACAGAGGGTAACTATGCCATTAGCTCAGCCCTTCCCCTGACCTCCAGGCCCAGACTTAATGTCACATTGTCTCAGTCTAAACCAGGCTCATCTTTTCCTTCAAATAGGTGGTCTTCCCCTCCCCTTCCCCCCCGCCCCCGCCTCGTGTTTTCTGTCTCCTGAACGGCACTCCAGGGAGCACGTGGGAACCATCCGAGGCCCTCCCCTCTCCCTTGCCCTGTGTGCAGGCCCTCATCAGGATCTGAGGAGGCTTCCTCCCTTCCTCCCTGTTGCTTTATGTTTGTTCGGACTTCTCTGTTTCTGTCCTGGCTTAAAGCAATGTTGCCCAATAGTCTCTGTCTCAAAGCTCTTGCCTTTCTGTCACTCACATAGGAGCCGGAGTAACCTTTCCGGATGCATCTTACTTATTTCTGCCTTCATGTTTCAGGAAGGATTTAGGTGCCTACAGGCATCTGATCATGCTACTCCCTTGCTTAATATCTGTTATTGCTTCAGGTCCAAAATGCTCAGCATGGAGTCCAGAGTCTTCCATGATCTGATGCCCCTCTATTCCCCCAGGCTCAGCTATGGTCCAGAAGCCCCGAGAAGCTCCAGCACCCCAGCCTCAGCATCCTCACTGGTGTGGGTGTGCTGTGCACCATGCCCAGCTCCCTGCTCTCAGAGCCACAAAGCAGGTGACCTCAGTGACCTGATGAGCCCGAGGGGCTCCTGCCTAAGAAGCTTCTGTAGAACCTATGAGCACATTCCGACGCTCAGGCCCTCTCCACCTACTTAGTTCCATTTCCAAATCTCATTCCCAGTTTTCCATTCCAGCTGTCTGCTCCTGCACGGACAGCCCTGTAGTTCATGTTGTGTCAGTCCCCCTTCTTGTCACAGCGTTGGCATAGCAGCCTCCCTTCTACAGTGGGGATGCTCCTCTGGTCCTTGCTTCCATTGCTCTTCGCTTTCCTTACGTATCCCTCTGTGTTCTTTAACCTCTCCTAGTAATCATTCCCCTCACAGTCGCTTGCCAGGCGTCCTGCCTTCGCTGTGCCCCTGCTGCCCTTTAATTTAAAAAAAAAAAATCAGGGGTTAAAAAATAAAAAAACATACATGATCATGAGCCCTTTAAAGGCAGGCAGTGGTGACTCCCATGTGGGAACCTGCCCACTCTGTAGATCCTGCGGAGGGAAGCAGCAGAGAAAGGTCATCGGCCAGGGCCAGTGTGGAAACCAGGCCAGGATTCTGGAATGCCCGCTTTCAAAGTCAGTCTTTGCTCATTCACTCATACGACAAACGGTTGAGTGCCTCTGTTTGTCCAAGCACTGTTCCGGGCGCTGGAGACACGAGGGTGACTTGCCTCCCACTGTCATGGGGCTCAGTGTCTGCTGAAAGAGAAGGACACCAGTGACTGAAAGATAATCACAGACCAGCATGATAACTGGATCATGACCAGCTGCGGTCTGTGGTGACATCAAGGGCCCCGCAGATGGCTGAGATTTCCTCTCTTATGTAACTTTTTTCCCCCTGGAGTTCTTTAAAACCTATTGCAAACATATAATTTTACCTGTAGATAATTCAGTATATATCCCTAACAGACAAGGGCTTTAAAAAACAAACCAGGTCATGACCACAATGCCTAATACAACCAACACTAATTTCCTGGTATTATGTAATAATGCCAAGGCGGTATGTGTGCAGATTCCTGTTTTCTCAAAATACCTTTTACACTTGATTTGAGACAGTTCAAACATGTGCCACACATAGCTTTTGGTGATTTGTATTTTAGTA